>NC_054066.1:10139519-10290890 GCF_017639655.2 Falco naumanni | reverse complement strand
TTGTGCCACACTGCATTCTTGGTCTCCCTAGCCCCTAGCCTTGTTGTGTATAAGTCTTTATTCCCTTCACTAAGGTGTCTAATCTTGCTGGAGGAGGCTCTTCTCACAACTGCAAAGTGGTGATGCTCCTCCCGTTCCCCATGGAAGTGGTAGGGTAGGAAGCAAAGCTGCTGTTTGCACGAGGTGAGGAAGGAGGTGGGGAAGGTCGGGTGGAAGAGGGTGCGAAGGGGAGAGGTCTCACAGAGAGGAGAGAGCTGCCTGGGGGAGAGAAGAGGGATCTCTGCTGCCCCGCTCAGCCTCCCCCAGACCTCACTGACGCCACGTCCAGACATCATGTCAGGGCTGGAGATGCCTTCGCTAGGATTTCACAGAGCTCCGGCGTGGGGCAGAGGAATGCTCTTCTCTGGCTGTGGCCCCGGTGTTAACCATGTTGCTTTGTTTACTCTAGATACACTTTATACTGCTGTTCAGTCGGCAGGGGAAGTTAAGGCTTCAGAAATGGTATACGACGCTACCTGATAAAGAGAAGAAAAAGATCATTCGAGAAATTGTTCAGATTATTTTGTCTCGCAATCAAAAAACATGTAGTTTTGTTGACTGGAAAGACCTCAAGCTTGTTTACAAAAGGTGTGAGTAATTTTGTGAGAACGTATGATTACTATTCATATAAATAACGTGCTAGAAGAGGGAAAATAAAGGCTTTCTTCAAGAAAAGCAGCAAACAAAACCTTAAGTGCTAGACTAAGCTAGTCAGAGCCTGCCATCAGCGACCTGTGTATACCAGCACAGTGTCCCCAGATAAATCGGCAGGGTAAATTGTGGGGTGCAAAATACTTGTACAATCAGTTAAAGGAGAGAAATGGGGAAATACATAATAAGTATTGGTGCTTGAAATTCTGTGAGAAGGCTTTAGGCTTCGCTGCTCCTTCTAATTCCCCAAGGCAGCCTGCTGAGATGCATGCTGAGCTTTATCAGGCTCTTCAGGAGGCTGCAGGAGCTATTCTGAGGCACTTTCAACATTTTGTCAAATTTTGTCTGAAATATATGTTCCTCTGGAAAGTGTTAATTTACACTTCCTTTTCCAAACTGATCACTGGACCCCAGTTACAGGATGCTTAGCATTAACTGCCTGTTCATTCATGTAAAGTTGGAGCAAACAAAAGTAGCGTTAAGGTATAGCACGCTGTACAAATTAAGCGGCATCTCCCATTTAGCAAAAATGGCGCTCCATGCTGTGAAGTGATGGATATAAACATCTGATCAGATGCTGTGACAAGTTGGGCTTCCAGCCACAGCACCAGAGAGTTGAGGTAGATCGTTACTCCTATCTTGGGTTGATTTAAACATAAAGTTTTGCTGCAAGTTAGTTGTGAAGATTGCTTGGTCTAAGCAGTTTCATGCTCTCAGGCCCTATGTAAAACACTGTCAATTATTTGATAGCCAGCAGGCTTGCAGGGGTGTAACTCCTTCCACCTTGATTTTTGCCTTTATTTTTTAATAAAGAGCAGTAACTCATTAATTAACCCCACTTACTGTAGTGCTGTTGCAGCAGCTGAGGGAGACCTTAGAGTACTGCTGATTTACTGGGTTTTTTTAAGACCAGTGTTGGAGGTATCCCACTTTGCCAAGGGTGGAGTTTGTTTTTCTAACTAAATTAAGAATTTGTTTAAATTATCTGATCTTTTTAAGTGTTCTCTGGGACATTGTAAGAATGAAAGAAAATGATTATTTTAGAGACCAGATAGACATTAACTGTCATTTGCATAGCTGTTCACTCATGTTTTTGCCTTTGTTTCCCTAGGTATGCTAGTTTATATTTCTGTTGTGCAATAGAAGACCAAGACAATGAGCTCCTGACACTAGAGGTCGTTCATCGATACGTAGAGCTTCTGGACAGATACTTTGGAAACGTAGGTTTCACTTTCTCCCCTGAACTCCATTCCTGGCTGTCTGATAAACAGTTGTCTGAAGGTGTTTTGCTTCATGTTTCCATCTGCACTGCTTAACTTGTAGACTCTCTTAATCCAGAGTGAAATGAATTATTAGAATATTTTATAAAATAGAGCTGAAACTATCATAAGATATTTTTTTTTTATCCTTTCCCCCCTCCCAATTTAATCTCGGTGCTTGGTATGTCTGTCTTGGAATAGAGTTTGAGGGGAAAGCTTGAGGAAAATTACTTTAAAAAACCCTGGGTGAGTGTACTCTAATTCTCTCTCCTGACATCTTCAGATATGCTCATTTTGTTTGTTTCACAATATTGTGTAACAATTAAGGGCATATGAAGAGGAAAAAGATAAAGCGGGTGGTTTTTTTAAAGCAAAGACCTGAAGAAGGTCCAAATAAGTCTTTTCAGTAAGTCTTAGAAGACTGCAGGAGACCCATCTTTTCTATGAACATTTTTGAAATTGTTCCCACTACCTTAATACATTTCTTATGTAAATCACTGTGCCGTGACTCATGTTTGTACCACTTCAAAACAAAAAAGTGGTCCATGACTGTAAGGTCACTAGGGCAGGGAATTTGTCTTGCTCTGTGAAGCTGCATGAACATGTGTAACCCATATTACAAGTGCTATGTAAGACCTATTACAAGGTTAGTGGGCTAGGAAGTCAGCTTTGTTCTCTGAAAACTGCTATGAATGTAATATATTGTATAAAATACAGTAAGTGGAATATCTTTGCCGTAAGTATAGGCTATATATGTGAAGAGAATACATGCAGAAGCTGCAATATTACAGAATATGCAGTATCTTTCTTTACCCTGCTACTTGCCACAAGAGTGGGTATGTTGAATACGTTTGATCATCTTACAACTTTTGGCCTAGTAGTGCTTATAATGCTGTAAAAATTATTTAAATGTGGGGTGTCCTTTTGTTCTGGCAGGTGTGCGAGCTGGATATTATCTTTAATTTTGAAAAAGCTTATTTTATTCTTGATGAGTTTGTAATCGGTGGAGAAGTTCAAGAAACTTCAAAGAGGTCTGCAGTGAAAGCCATAGAAGACTCTGACATGTTGCAGGAGGTAAGGCAGAGGAAAACAAAAGGCAAACCCCTGATCTTCCTCCACCTTCTTTCATCTTCCTTGTTTGACAGGAGCTTAAAATACAGCTAAGCACTTCTGGTATTTAATTATCCAAATGTGTCTTACGTCCAGTTTCAATAGGTACAACAGTGCAGTCAAGGTAGCAGTTATATAAGCTTTCAATTCAACCCTCTTGCATCTTGCGGAATTGTCTGGAGGCTCTTTATATAATGCTCTCTTGCAGTTTAACTGCTAGAATTTCTTGGATATTATATTAAGAAATAGCTTAAGATGTATCTAAGATATTTATATAATATGAGAACATAATCTAAGGTTCTATTTCATTTATACATACATATATATGGATACAGAAGAATCTCTTCTGTTTCACTAATACATTGGAAACAGATGACCTACTGTTAACACTTAACATGGGCAAAAGTTCTTGCTGGCAAACGGGTTTCATTCATAACACCTTCGTAGTCTTTCTGCAGGGCACAGATATGTAACTTTATTCAGAACCCTGCAGGAATTCTCTTGTTGTAACTTGTAATGTAACTTGTACCATTGAGCCAGGAGTGGCAAAAGCAGTTGAATGTGATGGATTTACTTCATTTTTTCCTGGGTGGCGAAGGATCCATTTTAATGCTGGAAGAAAAGCATGCTGGTAGAAGTAACTAGGGGCACGCTGTGTCAGTCCAACAGTTTTTCACAGTGGTCTGGCATTTGCACGTGAAACTACACCAGCTTTGTACAACAGCCAGCTGGATGTGATGAGTTTGGCCACAACCGTGATGTCACGATTAGAAGAGCAGATTCTAAAATGCTCTGAAAGGTTTTTAAAGCAGAATTATTTCTACCTTTTAGTTAATTAATTCCATGCAAAATTACAACTGTCTTCAGAGAGGGCGAGAGGATTTGTTTGAATATTACTGTACTGCTTATAATGCATCAAGTTTTTGTTTTGTTTTGTTTTTCCCCCAGACAGTGGAAGAGTACATGAACAAGCCTGCATTTTAATGTTAAAACTACCTGGAGAGAGAACTGCTGTATGCACCTCTAAAATGCACTTCCTGAAATTGCTTCCCAATGTGCCAGATCCTCAGAGAAATACCAAAACCCAATAACTGAAGGGGTTTGTTTGTATAATGGTGAAGATGAAGGTCAGCTAATGTAGCAGAGGGTTTAACAATTCTGCACTTGTGTTACTCTACAGATGAGTTTCTCAGAGTTGTTACTACCCTTCATCTAGTTTCTCTTCTCCTAGCTGGGCTAAACACTTGTTTTGTACCATGTCTTTTAGCTTCAGGTTTTGTCATCATAAACTGTTACTGACAGTACTTCGAAGAGCTATTTTTACTAGTTTTGGTCTACTGCTGACCGTATGACTCTACTTTTGTACAAATGTCCATTATTTTGAATGTAATGATTATTCTGCTCTAATAATAATTTTTTTTCTAAAAGCCAAATGGTTGTGGACCCTGATTTCGCAAGCTTGTTTCAAAAATGTAAGCCACCTAGTATAAGGAGAAAGACGCTTCTTTTTGGACCAGCCTCTTTCTTTCTCTATCTTCCTTCTATTTTCTGCTGTAGTCTGGTAGCAGGACTGCTCCAACTGCTACTAGACTGCACTCCGCACCTTAGGAAGACTGTTGGCTCAAGATGCTTCTGCCAGGTTTAGTGTATCCTTTTTGCTGCTGCATGCGGGTGGCCTGTTTCTGTCTTTCTTCTCATTTTGCTGTCCCCTTCCCAGATCCCCTGGACCTGGACAAAGGCTGCAACCTTTGGAAGTGTGCAGCTTGAGAGCAGGAGATATCCTGAAGAAGATTAGTCTTTGATATTTTAGGGTGAAAATAATCTCATATCTTTTGGTATCTACTAATAACCGTCTTTCCCAGTAGAGTTTTCCTGTCCCAAATTCACACACCTATTAGGATGATCAGCTTTCTAGTAGTTGAGCGTGGCCCATTTTTGTGAAGGTTGGACAATTTAATCAATCTTTTATAACTTTGCAAGCTGCATAAAGGGAAAAAGAGAAGAATCAGCTGGGCTGTGCATCTTACTGTGTATTATAAAACATTGTAACTGTGTGTGGGGAGCCAGGTATGTTAACTTGCAAGTCTGTCAGTGCAATTTGGTCTCTCTAAACTGATTGAACACTTCCTTAGAGAGATTATTTCCTCCTTTAACAGAATTCAAAGCTCAGAGAAATTCAATTTATCCTAGCCCATAACCCATAGCTGGATGTTTTGTCTCTGTCAAATCACGAAACTGTCCTATAGAAAAATCAGGTAAGTTATCAGAGACATATGCCAGAATGATCTGAGCGTTGATTCACATTTCCCTTCCACATATTTTCTTTGATTTCTGGAATGTACAGTCAGTATTTTCCTTTAGGGTTTTTTCTGATCTTTAAGTGTCCTGCATGCTTGTTCTGATTTTTTCATTGCTCCTTTCTCTCCTGTCTGTCTGTATCTTCCTGGGGGGAAGGGTTTTGGGGGTTCTTTTTGGAGGGTGGGAGCACTTTGAGACAACATGACAACTTTGCTAATTCTCAGCCCACTTTTCTGCCTGTGTTATCTGGTCTGTTAGTAAAACTGTGACAAACTGGTTCATAGCATTGTGCTGCTCTTTTTAAAAATTACTTTATCCATCTGTTTTCTCTGTATTGATGTCAAAGGCATACTTTCAGCATTGAAAAAATAGTGAAATTGCTGAAGGGCTTTTAATAGCTCTGAAGACATTCCATTTAATAGTAAATTAATGAAATTGTATGAGTTGTATATTATTTTCGCATGGTTTGAAATTAAGTTTTTTGAAGTAGAGTATTTAATTGATTATGAAGCCACTTCAGAATGTGCAAAGAGGCTCTTTTTGCTCTTTGCTTTTATAAGTGACTTCTATTCAGTGAAATCATCAGTAGTTTCATTTGCTTTTACTCTTTTTCTTTTGGAGCCATGCTGTGATTCTCTGACTCTTATAACTGTCATGTTGCTTGAATTGTGGGGTATTATCAAAATAGGAGTTCTAAGAAGAAGATCTCTTGGTATGAATAAAGATACCATAAGCCTGTTTTTTTAGTCATTCTAAGAGCTGTAGGACTTCTTTCTCTCTCATTTCAAATAGAGAAGAGTTCCTTATGGAAAAGAATAATACATTAGCTAGGATTACTTATGCCAACCATATCAATTCTAGCATCTGAAATAAATAGTATTGCCAAACTGATGTATCCAATGTCAGCTTGAGAAGTGTGAGAGAATTAGTATGGTTGCCTTGCCCTACTGCACAAGGTCATTGAGTATGGCATGCCTGTTGTGCCAGCCACCTTTGTGCTACAAAGTGGGATGAAAAGCATGTGTTAAGCACTCCAAAGAACTGCTGAATTATATTCCTGCTCTAAGCAGCATCTACATCTTCCTGTTACTTTTGCCTACACAAAGTAGGCAGTTGAGTGTTACTTAATGTGACTTTTGCAAGTGTCAGCCTGTATGTATAGCACACTTATGAACAGATTGGATGGAAACATAAAACTTGTATTTATATTTTTTACAACCTTCAGTGAGGCAGGGGTCACTCACCTAAGCGGTGTTACAGTGGCAGTTCAGCTCAGTTCTTTCTCCAAAGGGAAAAAGTCCAAAAATGAAAAGGCCCAAGTGAAACCCAGTTATTTACAGGTTACCTTTAGGTCACTGTGTCAAAATGCCTGTGCCTCCGTCTTTGTGGAACTCCATTGCCATTGACGGGACTCTACATAGGTTAGTGCACTGTGGACTATAGCTCATCAGAAGATGGTTGGCTCTCAGTGTCTTAGTTCTTTGATTTTTCTTAAAGGAGGAGATACATATTTCTTTGTATACATTCACGAATCTCTCATTTAATGCCAGTTTAATGTGTTTGCTGTTGATGTTTCTATTTTCAACTTGCCTGACTATTCTAGGCGATACTCAACGTAAAGTTTTCTAAGATTACTTCATGAAATTATAATTAAAAAAAAGTGTTAGAAAACAGGTGCCTTAACAGTTTTCCTGATCTCACCAACATCTTTTGTGGTTATCTAAACTCTGACCTCGCTGACAAGCTTCAAGCACATGTCCTAGTTTGCAAAATTCCATTTACTAAAATAACCATTAATTGTGGTCATGTTGCTAGCCTTGATTGCCATCCTTGCTTTTGCCAGCTGCATCTAACAAAAAGCTTTTTTATTTCCTTGTTAGCATCTCTGCCTGGAGGATTCTTACTCTGATCTTACTGCTTACCAGTTGTGACAGGGCTGGTTATCTGTCACGCAACTATTTGCAACTCTTGAGTTGTGACATCTTTGAACATACCATGACAATTAAAGAGAGACAGACAGACTGGGATAAAAATAAGTGTAATAATGTCAAAAGGGATATTGAAAGTATGACAAATCATCTTGTGTGAGAGGCAAGAGTGGCAGGATCTCACAGGATTCATGAATTCTTACAATTTCTGTTTCTGTTTTCATTATGCATTTCTGAGTGTTGTGGCTCATTAAAAGGTGTCAATTCTTACAAATAACTGTAGGACGTTTGGCATTTAGGTTACCTTGGTTACCTCCTATCAGCCTTTGTTTAACGGAAAAGCCACTGAAAGTGAATCTTCAACACCTCCCCTGGCTGCTCCTACAAAAAAACCATGTGCTTTCAGAAACCCAGGTCGGAAACTTACTGTATAGTCTAGGTATGGTTCTCTGTCTGAATTTATGTTGGACAGAGTAACGCTGTACTTATGAAAAGATGAATTGCTATTTTGTAATTTATTTTACAGTCCTTTCAATAGAGAACACATTTTTTTATCCTCTGTGTAGCACTGTGCTGCGTTGGAGTAATACAGTGTGCAATAACAGTACATTAGGGGTCAGGAGGGATTGGTTTATAAGGGAAGATTAGAAGAATTTAACAGTGTGAGTGAGGCTTTCAAAGATACCCAGAGACGTTCAATCAGCAGTCCCCGCAAAATAACAAGGCTCAATCTAGTTCATAGAGAAAACTCCTGTCTGTGTCTGTCTGTGACATTCTACTCCACTGAAAATGCGTTTGAAAATGTTTGTTAGCACAGCTACTGCCTGAGTGGGATGTTGCTCTCACCCTGCACAAAATGAGTAAACCCAAAGGTCTCAGTTCTGCAGTTAATCCCTGTGGTGGGATTTTTATTAACTCTGTCTGATGCCTTTGTGAGCATGGAGTCTGCATCATCAGCTTACATCATTATATTTTTGCTTTAGATGGCTGCCAAGAACTTGTGAGCTCAGACCAGGTAAAAGCATCCTTCTGGGGAATTTGATGACATTCCTGCTACATTCAACATCATCTGTGTTCCTCAGCAAGATGATAGTACAAATAAAATATCTGTTGAGTTAAATGTCTGTTAGGATTTTTCAGGGTAGGTTTTTTTTTTTTCCTACCGTGAAGATAGCTGGGCTAGGTTGAAGTATAGTAGCGAAAGCTTAGTTTAAAGGGTTGCGCTGCAAAACTTAATGTTTGCTGTCATGGAAACCTGTTGCCTTGGAACATGACTAATGAGACCCAGGCTAAGGGAAGGGAAGAAGCTGTTCTTGAAACTATTGTTCAGCAAACCCTAAGGAAAACCAGCAATATACATTATCATAAATTACAGTTATTTCAAGTTCTGTTGTCTAGTCCACTTAACCTTGTCTTTTTATTTACTTATTTAGCAGCTCTTGTAACCACATGTTTTCATACAAAGAACGCTGTAAAATAGTTCAGAGCTAATTCTTTGGCTGTCTAGAAATAAATAGCATCTTATTTGCTGTCCTCTTTCCCAGTACACTACAAAATTTGTCCAACTTTCATGGAAAGAACACACTGAAAGCAAACATGTGGCTGGTCTGGAATGCCCCAGTAAGGGGGGATAGTCATTCAGCTGAGGATTTTTGACTTTGGTTGTAGTTGTATGTTTTAAAGACAGTCCAAGTATATGAGGTGGGGAACGTTTCTGTGTACACAGCCATGTGGAAAAATCTGGTTACCCCTGTTTATCAGTGTGGGAATATTGCTGGTCTCTAGTGCTGAAGGGAAGCTCGGCAGAGGGGGGAACATAGGGAAGGTATGGTAAAGTTTATTTTACCCTTCCGTCATCTCTGTAGAATTTTTGCTGAGAATTCTCCTCTTTTCTGGAGCTTTATGCTCCAAATCCGGTGTGTATCGTTACACACCATGTTCTGCAGTGGAGAAGAGAGTGCTGATGGTTTTTTCCTGCAAAGGTGAATTTTGTCTGTCTGTTGTAAAAAACCACTACTGAATGTAGAATCCTTAGTTACACAGGCTGACAAATTCATTAGAGCTTGCTGCGGATTTCAGCTGCTCTCTGGACCAGGCTCCTGCATGAATAAATTGCCAGCAGCTGTGTAAGTCTGCCTTGTGGAGATCACGATTCGGGGTCCTTCTGGAAGCTAACAGCGAGGAGTCAGCGTGGCTGAGCAGAGCTGACAATGACAAATCACAGAGGAACATCTTCAGAGAAGTTTCAGGTGAAAGAATATGTTCTTTTCTATTTCTCGAGAGGGCTTGGGATGTGGTCCTGGGTGAGTATTATGCTGGATAACAGCTCTGAAAGAGCACTGTGACAATGCAGCAAGAAAGGAATATTCTGGGAAAAAGAACAAAGAACTGGCTGGGTTTGTGAGCTGACAGCTGCATTTGGGGCGAAGGAGGATTTTTTCTGGTGTCTGTTGTCGGTGACAAGGTGGTCCTTGTTCTCAGAGGAAAAACTGGCTTGGGTAATCCGTTCTTGTTTGGCAAGGACTGACAGAGCGTTCTGTTGGTAAAAAAGGTACTGCAGAGGGCAATGACATATTATAAATTGTTTTTAAATACAATAATAAAACATTGATTCATTCTCATTGGGTTACTGTGAGGAAACCGCAACATTTAGCGTGACAGTTCTGCCTGAATGATGATGAAAATAACCAGTATGTCAAAAACGTTATGTCATGATGTATAATCTAGTATTTATCTTTAAGCCTGGATTAAGAGTGGAAAGACTAGGACCTCAAGAAATATTTTCATCCTTGTGTCCCAGGCAGGATCAGCTGCACTTAGATTGTACCTGAGTGATGTTTTCCTAACTTCTTTAAATCAGCCTCTGGTGGAGATCCCAAAACGTTCTTGGATCGTCTGTCCTGAATCTAGCCCCTCCCCCCGTGTTGAAATGCTCTTCCTAATGCCAGCTCCTTCACTGCAAGATAAGCCCAGTACTACTTGTGATACCGAGCACAGATACAGAAATACCTTTGTTATGTTTCTTTTTGCAGCAGCCTTTTAGGGTTTAGGGGGTTCTGAGTGGTGGAGCACAAGGACAGCTGTGCCGTCAGTATGGGTGGCTTTAACCTTGATTCTGTTGCATGAACCCTAGTCCTTGGTAGGTGGTCAGAAAAGGTAAATAGCAACTGAACCGATGAAGCCCAGAAGCATAATTCCTTTCTCTTTCTCCTCTGTTCTTACACGCTGTAACTGCTCATAACAACTGTGCACGAGGCCTGTATTCAGCAGGCGCTGCGGGGTGTCCTCTGTTCCAAGCGTGTACGATCGCTCGGGCTGCTTCAGCCCAGCTACCTTCGTGTTTGAGGTTTGAATTAATCCCCCTGCCTGACGGGCTCAGCACTGCAGAAACAGCTGGGTTTTTTCAGATGTAGAAAAAGGGGAGCTCCCTTCATTATTACAACTCCAGAGTCATGCTTTGGGATAAAATTAATGAGAAGGAAAGCTTGTTTGAATTCCAACAGGTGATGGCTGTGGGTGGGAGGGTTTGACACATTTTCCAGCTGGAAAGCCGCAGAAGAGCTCACCTGGGGCAGGCAGGGGTCTTCTGGAGGGGAGGGGAAACTTGAAAATACGAAGCTGGGTGTGTGTTGAAGCCACGGCAAACAGTGAAGTGAGGCATTACAAAAGGGGTGATTTCCACCTTGCCTGGCTTCTCTGCTGGATTGCTGGGGTGAGCAGGGCTGGGGCAGTCAGTGATGTGCTGCAGGTGTGCCGAGGCAGGCACAGCTGGGCACATCTGTCCTGCGGGTGGGTGCGGGAGCTCAGCCTGGTGCCCGTGGAGGAGAGGAGCTGCACTCGCACTGCTGTGCCTGTCCTGAGGGCAGGGTGTGCAGCCTGCAGCAGACCCTGAAAGCGCTGTGCAGGTGGGGTTGGTGCCGGGCAGCCCTGGGCAGGAGTCGCTGGTGCTTCGTGCCCACACTGTAGTGCAGGGCCCGCAGAGCATCCCGCCTTGCAACTGCAAGGGCTGAACTAGAGCTTGGTCGTGTGGTTTAATAAGACATGGCTGTGCTCCATGGACTCAGCCTTGGAAAAAAAAGTATCCAAATGCTTTTACCCTGAATTGTTAGTGTTTCACTGCATGGAAGGGCTAAAAGCACATGGAGACAGCTGATCCCTGAGAGAGCCTGGCAGCTGGGTTAGCCCTGTTCAGCATATCAATGCCCAAACGGTGCCCCAAGCCATTGCATTAGCTTCCAGAAGAAATGGGAAATTAAATCCTCGGGGACAGCAGGAGGAATGGAGGAGCGGGCTGGGAGACACAAGGGTTTGCTGATGGTTGACCTGTCCTGCCACACGCTAACGGGCAAAGCAGCCTGTGCAGCCTGTGCTAATGAGGTCATCCCAAATATTACAGCTGCGTTGGAGCACCCAGTTCTCTCCTAAAGAATGGGAAAAATCTGAGACCCTAAATATTCCCAGATTACTCTGGTAAAAGGGAAAACCGAAAAGCAAAAGGATGCTTAGAAAGGGGGGAGAGCCTCAGTTTTCCTTCTGTTCCTTAATGCAGATACATAGACCGTATTTGCTTACAAGATGGTACTGATGGCAAATACGTGGTTGTTGAGGGGTTTTCTGTCTTTTTTATTTTTTAAATAATGACTTTCTGCAGCGGCGAAAGGCTGTATATGTGAGGCCAAGCAGTAACAGTAAACAGGAGGGAAAGTGCTTACGGCTCCCTTCCTGCTCCACGGTGATCCTGGCCAGAAGGAGGGGGGTCCTCCAGGGCCCTGGCACAATGCTTCCCCTTTGCACAGCCTGGGGAAGCAGGAGATCCCTTAGTCAGGGATGGCTGCCAGGAGCATTAGGGAAGTGCTCAGTGCCAGCCAGTGGCGGTGGCGGGAGGGATGGCAGCCTCTCCTGCTTTCAGCATCCCCGTGGGAGTGGGGAGCAGGGCAAAGAGAGGGTGAGCCGCCCTGGGGGGTGAGGGGGGGGAGATTTTCTGCAAGAGGGAGGAATAAGAAAGAGATACGCCCTTCCAGATGTAGTCTTCGCTGCATTCGGAGAGGAATGGTGTCGGTAGCATTACCCGTAGCTTTCAACTCTTTCTGCATGGGCTGCTCCGCCCATACTCTCATTACCACCTTTTTGCAACCATTCCAGGTTTCCTCCAATCTCATTTTTCTTCCTTTCCTTTTCCGCTGTCTGCTCTTGCATAAACTCCCCTTCATCTCCCATCTCTTCCTTTCTCCACTCACTTTTAACTGACTTCCCAGAGGGAACGGCAGGGTCTGTCTCACCAGGGGAGGTGGAGCAGCCGGAGCCCAGGAGCCACGTTCTGCTCAGCCTCCAGCTCCTGCTGCTGGTGCTTCTGCGACCTTTTCCTCTCCTCTCCTTTGGTGTTTGTTTCTGCCAAGAATGCAAAGTCTTTTGGAAAGCCTTGTTTGAGGGATGACCGCGTTTCTGGTATTGTATTCCCCAGTCCTCCTGCTGAAGTAATCACAGCGCTTGGTCTGGCTCCGATGAGCTTTGCCTGGCACCGTGGGCCAGGGTGGCTGGGTAAGGTGGCAGGTAGGGGCTTTTTCAAATTGAGATGTTGTTTAGGGTCTAAACTTGAGATAATGAGGCATGTGCAGTGTTCAAGTCTGTTAGCGCTCTGTTGCTAATTGATTCTAGAAAGATAAGCAGTAAGAGTATTTGCACTCCCATTTTAGCGTGCTTGGCTGTCCAGAGTTAACTCGGATACCCAGGGGGCATTTTTGCTGTGCACTTTCCATCACTTTGCTGCACATCTGTGGGAAAACAACTTCTGATTCATGCTGCAGGTAGACAGAGACCCCATAGAAAAATAAGCAATCAGACCAAGTCAAGGCTAACACTAACAGAGCCAAAAGGTCAGACATTAAACCCATTTCTGCAAAATGACATGATGTTTATTTAGGTTTTTTTCTTTTGATAGAAAAATGTGTTGGGCAGAGATTCGTGTCATGGTAACTCTCGGCCTGTGTATCACTGGTTTTTCTGCCCCTGCTATGTTATATATGTTTGGTCAGTCATTTCAGTCATCCTTGGGCTTTCCCATCACCTGTGGCCTGACCACGTGTGGTGGGAAGGAGCGCAGGTGGGAGCGCTGCCCTACTCAAGGAGCATTTTCCAGCTCTGGCACAAACCCCAGGTGTGTGGATGGCCCCCCCATTGCCACACTGTCTTCCCAAACCTCCACTTTACTCCCTAATTAACTGCCTTTGGTGAGGAGACTGGGCTAACAGCAGTATTTCTGCTTCCATCCCTGCACTGGGGAAGTCAGGAGTGGTGGGCTGGAAGCGATGCTGCCCTCCAGGCAGCAGGAACAGAGCTAAATATATCTCCGGTCCCCTGCCACCGCTGCTCGCAGCTGAAGAGTGAGCAGCTGCTTCCTGGGATGCGCTGCCGCAGGAGCTGGGCTCTGAGGAGGCTCTCTTGCCTCTGCAGCCTAAAGCTAGCAGAGAAAATAAAATATCACAGATGCTAGTAATTAATCCCATGTAAGAGCTAAATCTCAATTTATCTGGTTTGTTCCCCTTGCCATTGTCTTGCAGATTTTTCTGGGTAAAATGCAGTGTGTCCGTCTGACCGTGAAAATCTGAATTAGTAACTCCAGAAACAGCCCCTTTCTCGACTATTTCTTCTGCTTCTAACTTTCATGGCACTGGGCCCAGGTTTCTTCACAAAGACTGGGAATTGTGGCCGTGTCCATGTATGATTTTTTTCACGTCTGCACATTTCAGTGCAACCTTAGCGAGGCATGGATGCAGCAGCGGTCATGAATTTGGCCGTACTGGACTTGATGCTTCTCTCCAGGTCTGTTTGGGGACCCTTATCAGATGTTAACTGAGATGTATTTGGGCAATTTCAAGAACTGCTTAACAGCTACTTTGGGTTGTGTAAACGTCTTGTGAAAGTACTCCCACCTGGCTCGGAGCGTGGAGAGAGCTAAGGCAGGGTGCTCGCTGCCCTGCCAGGCTCTGCTGAGCAGGGAGGCGTTCCTGCGAGATGCACAAGCAGGGTGTACCAAAAGGCCCGATGTTGGGGTTTTGCTGTGATTTTTGAGTCGGTATCTAATAGATCAACTTGCCTGAGGAAGTACGTTTTATGCTGTTAGTATTCAACAGAAAAGTTTACCCTTTGAAGGAGCTGTTGGTGCATACGCGTGGTGTAAGTCTCCAGGCGGCAGCAGCAGCAGCGGAGATGACCCCTGACCAAGCCCCGCGTGTTTGGGAGGAAGTTCAGGCTGTTATGTTGATACCTTTTTTTATCTTTTTAATGAAACCTCCTTCCTGCCATTTCAGAGGAGAGAAGAGTTTGACGTCATGTGCTGATGAGTCACTGCTTTTAACAGGCCAGCAGGCAGGGATTGAGAGTGCTGTCTGGAGCAGCTGCTCTGTTAATCATTCACAAAAAGCCCAGAGAAAGCTCAAGGGGAATGCTTGTGAATAATTGAATTTCTGTTTTCATTATGAAGATGCAGTTGATTTACCTGGATCTGCTAGAATCCAGGTATTGGGAAGTAAGGGAGGAGGACAATGATCTCATTGATACGACTGTAAATAGCTTTTGGATAGTTATTGGTATTAGTCAAGCATATACGTGATTTAACAATTTCATGCAAAGCTTATGTAATGCAGCTCTGACCGTCAGCTACATCTCATTTGCTGCAACCACTTCAGCCATACTCGTGTCTTCTAGAAGAGAGTTCTTGGGGAAGCAAATGCCCTTGATAGGGCAAGACATGGATTTTACTGGAAGGCTGAAGATCTGGCACCTCTCTTAGCCTAAAGTCATGTATTCTCAAAGGAAGCAGAGTTGTCCAGGTTTGTTCACTGATGGTTCTCCTGCTCATAAACACCTTCTGAGGATGACTCCATCATTTTGGTTAATGCTGAATCAGTATCTTGACCAGATACGTTGCACTCATTCTTGGTGTGATGAGCTTTAAATTTCAGTTGCCAACATGCAATGATCAGAGAGTTCATTAGATTCTGCTTTGGATGAGTAGGAATCTTATTTCAGCCAAGGTCCAAACTGTATAAATTCTTGCATGGTGAATTATTCACTGCTCAACTCTTCCTCTTCTAGGTTGTTTAAGTGTCTTGGATGAGGAGCTGTTGCCTCTTACCCGGAGGCAGAATAAGGTGGGCAGTTTTACTGCCAAAGCATCCCTGTCCCCTGAGTGATCCCCTGAAGCTGCCTTAGAAGAGAGGCATGCCACTTGGCTTTGACAAAGTTTAAATCTAACTTTAAACTTCACCTACCCAGTTGGAGTGCTGGGACTGTTAGGGGAGTGGGATTGCTTACAGACATTTACCTGAATTACCTATATAATGTCAGTGAGTATATAGTAGAATACTTATATAGATATAAGCCAGTTGTTATTCTGCCTGACAGAGAAATAATGAGAAAAAGCCCCCATGCTGTGGAACAATTTGAGTCTGAAGAACCTTTCTGGTTTTGGGCATTGTTTTCATGGATTTACGATATCCCCACCAATGTGTAGGCAGAACCTAATTAGCCTCAGCCATTGGAAAAGTAAACTTTTAAATAATTTGTTGAAAATGGCGTATGGTTTTCATCTTTCAGCACTGTGGCCAATTTGCTGTGGATTTACCTTCTTGAATTGCTAAGTAGAAAAGTTTAACTGATGAAATCACCTTCTCCATACGCACATTAGCCCCAAATTCTAAAGCTTCTTACCAGAGTAAAATGCACTTATTCAATCGTCTGCGCTGTTCTTGACAGATGGAAAAAAATGTTGATAGATGAAAACAAATACCCCCACTGTGGAAGAGAGAGCTGTCCTAGAAATGCAATAGCTGATGATTTGCAATTTCTGTAATGAGATGGTTTCCAGAGCCTGCTTCTCGGTCTGCAGATGCGATGGCCAGTGTGGGCCCTTTCAGAAGAGTTGCCCTCCCTCCCTGAGCAGGTACGTGCCTCCGGGAAGGGTATGAGAGGGGGGTGGCTGTTTAGATAGTTAGGGGGACAGGGAAGGACCAGCAGAGATGATACCTAAAAATTTTATGGGGGAAGCAGGGTTGAATTCTGGGATGTGGGCAACAGGCTGACTGTCCTGAGCTGGGAACCCAGATCCAGAAGGATGAGGAAAGTGGTGGACTAAACAAGAAGCTGAGCTGTAGCCTTTCTGAAGAGCAGCAGAAGCAGAGCTAAATGAAGGCCAGAGGAATGTTGGAAAGACTTCTCAGCAAACCTGGAGGAATTGGCATTGGTGGAGAAAGCAGGAGGTCCCCACTGAGGAGTTCAGAGGGCAACTGGGCTGGGTCTTTCCCCAGGGGACCAGAGATGAGCCTGAGAAGTAGTAGGTGCTGGGACCAGGATAGCTAATGTGTCAGTGCTGTGAATTTGGGGTTAAGGTTTGTGTGCTGCCTGTAAGTAAATGAGAGATGGGAAGTGTACCTGGGTCGTCACACAGCACAGGAGACTAGCTATGGAGAGACTGGGAGTAAACTGGGACTGAAGTGGGAGAGCAGGATGAGGAAACCAGTAATGCTGTGCCCTTTTCTCAAGGGTGACCTGATATCTACCAGGGGACACGGGAGAGAAAATTTCAGACCTCTCTTGGCAGGACAGAAGCACTGAAGAAGTTGCACATGCATGGGTTGTATCCAGCTTTTCAGATCATTGCCGTGTTGCAGTGGGTAGTGTTGCTCATGCAAACCCGTGGAAGGTGTGACCAGAAGGAAGTGAGGTTTGCATTGATTTGACAGTGGTAGAACTCGATGTACAGATGTTGGCAGTGAGAGGATGTTTATATACCCTGTCCTGAGCGATCAGAGATCATGAACCATGTATCTTCCCATAGAATCACAGCCTGAGAAATAGGATGCCCAAGGATGGCTGTTTTGTAACTTTAGTCCTGCGGCACATCCTTCCTGGAGCTGCTCTTGTGTGACTTCTGCCTTTTGAGCCTTTGAGATTCCATATTCCAGTTCCTATTAATTTTAAGGCTTGGAGAAACTTGAATATTGAAAGCTGTGATTCTAATAAATTAATGACATTATAAGTATACCTAGCTTTGCTAATAACTCCAGATATTCTGAGATTTTAATTCTCCAGCATCATGAGCTGCTGAGCCAGGGACATTGGACAGAGCCCAGCTCGAATATCACGGTTTAGGGTGGTTATTTATGCCACAGGGAGAAAGGTATCAGCAAAGCAAATTGTGTTGCTTGCACATAGGGCATATTTTGTATGGCATACAATAATAATGAAGGTCATCTTTAAGAGCAAACTTGCTGTTGAAAAGTTGAGTATTGAAAACAGAGAAAATCAAACAGGAGCTTATGAACTATGAGAATAAAACAAAATCCAAAGGAGGAAGGCAGTTAAAATCTAAAAAGAACACTGTTTCTGAGGCCTTGTGTCAGATGTTGATTCTACAAAAGATGCTTTTTTCCAGTTGCTCATTAAAAAGGGTCCTACTGAAGAGTTATTGTTCCCTGAGAAATCAGGTGCACTGTGTAGTCAAACATCATATTAAAAAAGAAAAGGATTTCTGGAAAGATGTGGATACAGGAAGGCAATAAAGCCTGAGGAGGTTATTAAAAGCCACCCAGAGAAATTGCCCATGTGAGTTGTGTTACAAAACTGAGAAGCAATCAGCAACAAGAAATCTTCTGGGACACCAAAGCCTAAGTCTGCACGTAATCCTGAGCACTTGGGAGCCTCTGCTTTCCCTCTCCTGGAGTCCTTGCCATGTGGGTGAAGACAGCTGAAGGCCTTTGCTCTGCCATCCCTGTGGCTGGAGGGAAGGGCTGGTAGGTTTAAAAACAAGTCTGAAAATTTTCCTTGTTCTTCAGCCACGTTTTTTTCTCCTAATTGCAAAGTAAGTGTAGTTGGTTGTTGTTTTCTTTTTTAAATAACTGATTCAGCCAGCCATTTAATCTCTTGTTCTCTGTACCCAGTAAAAAAAGTGTGAGTAGGTCTGGAAAAATAATAATTGGAGAAAGATTAACACAAGGGACCAAAACCATCTATGATTAAAGGATGGGCTCTGGAACTTTTCACCAGCCTAGGTCAACAGTAACCAGAAATCGTCCATTGGGTTTTCACATGAATCGTGGTCTCAGGCCGGTGTCTGGGGCTAAGTACCAATCCTGTGACACTGAAGGGTGGGTATCCCCACCCCCCCCCGGGGCTCTCATCAGAGCGCAAGCCTGTCTGCTTGCCTGCCTTGGTGCTCATTAGCCATCGCAGCGTTGTGGGGCAGGAAAAAGCACAAATGGTTGTTGATCAAATAATCAGATTTCTTCCCTTGCTTCTGGCCTCTTGGTTTGTGTTCGGGAGAGCTCGAGAGTTCCTCTAGTCTCCTTGAACCTGCTGGCGCTCCAGGGCAGCAATCAATGTCTTACACGGCAAAGCGTCAGGGAGTTCTTGTAATGCCATAGCCTGTTACATTCGACATGTCATTATTAATTATTGACAGAGCACTCAAAGACTGGGTTGTGATGTTTCTGTTTTGTGTTTCTTTTATAAGAAAAAGAATAGTTTCTAAAGTTAAATTTAAAAAGTTTGAAACTTTAAAGAGATGCCTGTTCGCCCATGCCTGAAGGATAGGTTTGTTTTCTTCAAAGGTCAGGAATAAACTTGTCTTCCAGCTTCCATCTTTGATCCTGCGCCACGTGATTTACAAAGGGCTCTGCGTCCCGTGTAAGCCAGCATGGCAGATGACTCCAATGCCTCAGCCACAAGCTGCTCTCACAGGTATGGCACTGATGTAAGAATTATTTGTGCTAAGAAAGAGAGGGGAAAAACAAAAAAGTAAATATCTATAGTGAAAAACAAGAAAGAATTTGAAAACCAGAAGATGTTAGTTAAATCCTTACAACCAGTTGACAAAACATGGCCTTGGGAGAAGGAACCGGCACCATAAATATGTCAGGCTGGGGCACAACAAGATATGCTCAAGGAGAACCAAATGGTTAATGAGACTAAACAGAAAAGTACTGGAACTATGCGTGAGCTATCCTAATTAGCACAGTAGAAGATCCCCGTCAGACTCCCACGGTACCTTTATATGGAGACCAGGCTTGTGAGAACCCACAAGAATTAAAAGTGTGACTAAATGCAGTTGTAAACAGTTGTTCAAAGTGTATAAAAAGTTCTGGTATGTGCTCAGAGGGGCACTAGCTTTGCGGATTTACCACCTAGCCCCCGTCCCTGCGCAGGGGCGATGAGCGAATCCCTGGGCTGTGTACGTGGATGGGCTCAGGCACACCGCGGGAAGAGCCCGGGTTCGGGATAAGGGTACCCCGGGCAGGAGAGCAGTTCTGACTTTGGCGCGGTTAGTAACTACTCCCTGCTTCCCAGGAGTGGCTAGCAGGCATCCTCAGAGTGGGTCATGGCTCGAGCCAGTGCTCGTAAAGATGGCAATACTTGTTGCACCCCCTGCTCCAGCAGCCTGATGTTGCCTGTTGCGAGCCCTGTCCTTCCGTGCCGTGTGACAGGGATTCTGAGCGTCCCCATGAAGCTGTTCTGCATTTCGAGAGCATGGCACTTTGTCTCCTCAGAGACATGAAGACGTGCCTTTGCCTTAGATCCCAGCCTACTGGAAAACAAGGTCAACCTGACTGTTTTGGAACAGATGGCTTCCTTCCATGTAGTGGCATTTCCCTGGCTAAATGGAGCCTGACTGTACATAAATATCAGATGCAGCTATATGTGGATTGGTAAGTATAGTAGCAAATTACATGGTTAGGAGAATTTAGAGCTGCTGAAAAAATGACCATTTTTTTTTTTCCCAAAAAATCAGTCAGCACTTTAAGTTACTAGGGTTTTTTTTTGTCTTTAACAGTCATCCTTTAAACTAAGCTAAGCTGGCAGGTGACAGGTTACCCCCCGTCCCTCCTGGGGAAGGTTTTCAGTGGAAGATGCCTGGAAGCAACTGAGCAAGAGCTTGATATATTCTGAGCCATCTCCCCCAGCAGAGCGAGGCTGTATTGGGTCCTGTGGAAAAGTGAGCTAAACCAGATCTGATCTTGATACTAAAACACGGGATTGACTTGTGCAGCATGGGTAATGAGGCTGGAAGGAGTGCAGGTGGATTAACTGGGCACAGAAAGACGAACTTACTGTTCCCAAGTGAATGCGTGCTGATGGTTTTGCTTGGGTTTTTTTCAGAGTATAGGGAACGATGGTGCCCTGAATTCTTGTCTGTCTGTATTACAACATGCAGGGGGGTAGGGGGAGCGACCTACATGCCTTATGCAAGAGAGCGTTGTCTTGAGATTTCCTGTTTTTCAGGATGTCTGCATTGCTTTTCCTGGTCCCAAAGAACTAATTTAGATTATATTAATTAATTATTTCACATAATATTTTGCAGGAGAGGGGAGGACCGTATGACATCTAGAGGCCTGTTCCAGCTCTGTTTTCTATAGTTTTAAGAAAGTGGGTGCCACCAGCCGTGGACATCACTGATGCAGGCTGTGTACCCCTTAGGCAAAAGGGTAGCCCTGGCAGTGTGCGGAGAGCCCTGACTCTCCAAGGGTGGCGTTCAGAACTCTCCCCTCCAGCTTTATCTCATCAGCTCTTTTCAGAAAATGCAGTAGAAATATAATCCAATCACTTTAGCACTCGGAGGCCCGGGCTCAGCATAGGCACTCCGGCTCAGTAAGGAGAGATGCTGCTTCATGACTCATTTCCTCTCCTTGGCCACTGAGTCACTGTCCATCCTTATTGCTAAAAACTACCTGAAAGAGTCTGAATGGATTCCTGGGCACTTGGTGTTTTATCTAACTTTAAATGTGGAAGAAGGCACTTAAAGACATGAGAGTTTGTCACCTCCTCCAAAACACCATGAACTATGTTGAAATAGAGATTTAGCAAGTGTGCTTGAAAGCCTGGCTTAAAAATGTAGAGGTTTTCTTTGGCATGTAGGTCATTGCTAGAAAAGGGCTGAATCATACATACAAGGTCCTCAGAGAGGTTCACGTATGAGCTAGAGCTGGAATTCTGCTTTGTAGCTTGGGCTCATTTCCAGAGCAGACCAGAACTCAGATCTGGATTTTAAATACCGTCAGTCTTGTAAGTCAAGTACCCAGTTCAAGCATACAGCCAAGCAAGGACCGTGACCTACGTTCCTCTGCTGCACCTAGCCGTGGTTTATGTGCCTTTATACTCGTGCATCTCTGCAGGAGGGGCATAGCCACCTGGAACACCTCCACCCTGCCCGGCTGGCAGCCCGTCAGCTTTCCTCAGCACAGGTTTCTTCTTTTTAACTGCTGGTTCTGCTTCCAGAAGTGCTGCTAGCTCCCCACAGGTTTGTCTTTTCCATCAGATTTCCTAGTGCTCATGCTGACTGCATCCTGCAGGTCTCCCTGATCCAGCTGTGTGGTCCAGAAGCTGATGCAGTCTTAGGACTGAGCCTGCTCAGCCTCTCCTCATATAAATTGATCCACACATGGCAAGAGATCCAAGGTGTTTTAAAAGCAGACCCACTTCCTTACAAATTAGAGAATTTTCTGAAACAAACACTTGTGTTTCTTTTAAAGATTTTTTCTTTCTTCACTCAAAGTTTTTTTTTGATTTAATTGATATTAAAGTCATCCTATTTTAAGACATTTAGATTTTTCTCTCTTAAGATGGAAACTAATTTAGTACAGTAAACCCCAGTATTCTGATAAAAATTGCTCACTTGTTTAAACCTCTTTACAAATCCCAGGGAACAAATCCCAGCGAAAACCCTGATAGACTTTAGTGAAGCTAGATGCATCATTTATTTTTCAATAAATTAAGGCTAGCTACCCTCCACCCCCCAAATTCGTATGTTTTCATCCTTTATTTCGTGTGTGATTTGGTTATCTAACATAATAATTACATAGAGATGTAATATGATGTAACATTCCTTGTATTTAGTTCTGGTAGTTCCAAAGGAGACTTCCCAGCTTGCTTGCAGCGACCTGCCAGAAGGCACTCATTATTCAGAGACCTGCTTTATGTCTCTTCTGCTCCCAAGTGAAAACGATCCTAGTCACGAGAGTTGCTGACCCCCTCTGATGAGTCATTCATCAACCCAGCTGTTAGTCCAGAACAGTTTGGTGGGTTTTTTAACTTTGCTAAGATCTAGTGAACATTCCAAGTGACCCAAAGAGGGCTGGAGCCCCTGCAGAGCTGCTGGCAGCCTTCCTAGTCCTGTACTCCTGGTGTTGGTGTCTCACCTACTGCACAGCCATGGTGGCAGCAACCAGGAGCTTGGGCTGAGACCTTCCTTTACCCCAGTAAATTGCTACATCCCCACTGTGATAAACACGCTGAGCAGAATATTGCCATAAGTAGGGCCGTTATGTGAGACAGCTAAGAAATTAGGGGGAAACAAAGCAAAACCTGGCTCCATAAAATTTGATTAGTAGTTTTTGCTAGAAAATGCTGGCAACACAAAGATTTTATTTCTGTTGTTTCATGGAGATGGGCTGAGACTAAATGACTGAGGCTGAGCAAGGATTGACGTATACGCTTGATTTATATGTGCTCTGGCCAAAACAATCTTGATGTTCATCTGCGAGTTTAAAATGTTCCCAAAGTCTTCGCAGAAGCAAGTCTCTGAAAATTAACTTTCAAAGACTGGAAATTTATTTCCCAGAGCTCATGGATATTTAAATCCCTGTTGTTTGGCTTTGCTTATTATAGAAACATAGAATGGATTGGGTTGGAAGGGACCTTCAAGATCATCCATTCCCAGCCCCCCTGCCATGGGCAGGGACACCTTCCACCAGCCCAGGTTGCTCCCAGCCCCGTCCAGCCTGGCCTTGGGCACTGCCAGGGATGGGGCACCCACAGCTGCTCTGGGCAGCCTGGGCCAGTGTCTCACCGCCCTCACAGGAAAGAATTTCTCCCTAATATCTGACCTAAATCTGCCCTCTTCCAGCCTCCAGCCATTCCCCTTGTCCCGTCACTCCATGCCCTTGTCAGAAGTCCCTCCCCAGCTTTCCTGCGGGCCCCTTTAGGCACTGGGAGGCTGCCATAAGGTCTCCCTGGAGCCTTCTCTTCTCCAGGCTGAACAGCCCCGACTCCCTCAGCCTGTCTTCCTAGGAGAGGTGCTCCAGCCTCTGATCATCTTCGTGGCCTCCTCTGGACTCGCTCCAACAGGCCCATGTCCTTGTTACGTTGGGGGCCCCAGAGCTGAAGGCAGCACTGCAGGGGGGTCTCACGAGAGCAGAGTAGAGGGGGAGAATCCCCTCCCTCGACCTGCTGGCCATGCTTCTTGTGATGCAGCCCAGGATACGGTTGGCTTTGTGGGCTGCAAGTGCACATCGCTGGGTCACGCTGAGCTTCTCGTCAGCCAACACCCCCAAGTCTTTCTCCTCAGGGCTGCTCTCAGTCCATTCTCTGCCCAGCCTGTGTCTGTGCTTGGGATTGCCCCGACCCGTGTGCAGGACCTTGCACTTGGCTTGTTGAACTTTGAGGTTTGTACAGGCCCAGCTCTCAAGCCTGTCAAAGTGACATCCTTCTTTCCTGATTAAGAAGTTTATGAGATATGTACAGCCCGATAAGCACAAATGATGAGGTTATGAGTAGGCCCTTAGCAGCTCCCACTGCTATGCAGTCTTGATGCAGTCTTGGTGCAGTTTGGGTTGTATCTCCTGTACAACTGCCTGCAGTTGTCTGTATCCTCATTGCAGCTCTCCTTCTCCTCTGGGAGTGATGAACGGCCATCCCTGAAGTCCAAACTCAGCATCTGAATTTCTGCACTCTCTTAAGTCTGCTTTTATTGGTTGTGTTTGAAGCACATCATGAAGGGACTATATCGCTGAATACTGGGGCTTCTTTGTTTAGTTTTAGTTCTATAGCTGCATTTTAATTAGTCCTCTTTTTCATCAAGTCATATTAAAATACAATGTATATTTTGGAACAGAAAATTAAATGTACCAAAGCAATTTGAAACTAAAAGCTATGTCAGGAGCTGAATTTAACTCTGTGAGCAGCCTAGGGGTTTGCTGTTCTTGCAGACAAGTTTTCAGAAAACTCTCTGGGTAGGATGCAGAAAGGTTGCATCATTGCCACGGCTCTGGCTGGCAAAACATGCCATAAGAGGAGAATCCTGTTGCTTAGCGACTCATGAAAGATGATTAACCCTTTCCAAACACTGCCCAGTAGTTGTACCAAAGCCCTCCTGAGATGTCTTTGTGAACAATAAGCGAATATGAAGAAACTAACATCTTTAGGTACTTGATGTATTGATTTATTCATCATTAATGCTAAATGAAGGACCATCTTAATCTTACCATTAGTTATTAAAGGGGATCGCTTAATCAGAAGTTATTCTTCCATAGTATGACATGCAATTATTGCAAAGGAAGGATCATGTAATTACAGTAAAGATGGACTAAGAAGTGATTAAAAATGATTTGGGGATGATGCTGGTTAATGCTACTGCTGGTATTTCTTCATGTGAACTCAAGTATTTCTAAAACTTCTGCTAGATTTAAACACTGCGTCCACATATTGACATTCTTCTTGCACAGGGTGCCTTAAAGCAGAGTCTGGTAGCAACAGTAGCTAGGGAAGTTCCTCACCTCTCATCTCCTTCTAGTGCAACAGGGAAATTATAAAGGCCATTTCAGTCTGAAAGTGCTCTTTTTAATTAAGAATGGAATCAATCTCTGTGGTTGATGGGCTGCTGAATTTCAATTTCCTTCTTCAAAAGGTGCCTGAAATGCAGCAAGAGTTGACAGGCAGGAATGCGTGGGTGTGGTGGGCGCATTTGGTTTTACCTGCTGTCACCCTTTCACAGATGCTACGGTGCAGTAATTTTCTATATGGTTACTAATACGTTCCAGCACTTGGGCTGACATGTTTTTTCAAATGTGATCGCTTTGGATGGTGTCCACCTCATCCAGCTTGAGCTGTCTTAAAATTGGATGTGGAGCCAGCCTAGCTTTCTACAGTCAGAGCAGGAGGAGCAGTTCTGACGGGTCATTCATTACGTCTCTTTCAAACATAGCCCTGTCTGGGCTGAACTGCCCTGGTTTGCCATCTTTTGCAAGCAGCCTGGAAAGCACATTGCTCTCAGCCTGCAGCCGGTGCTGCGTGAGATGGGCCCAGCCCTCCGGTTTTAGTGGTGTCTCGCGTAGCATTATTTCCACCAGGATGGCTTTCTAATGTTCAGTGTGCTGCTTAATAACAGTGACAGAGCAACACGGTTTTCAATTGCAGCCGTGGAGAAAACCTCACTTGGGAACAGAGGTTAAGGCATAGATAGAGGATTTTAAATTGCAGTGGCCTCTCTTTGTGAAATTAGCTGGTAATAAAGGCAAGAATTCCCCTGGAGCAAGAAACACTCTGGGTTTCACCTCTCCCCCTCCCAGTTTCCAGCAGCAGCAATTAGTTTCTGTAACTACTGGCCCTCAGTTCTGGGAGCCTGGGAGTAGGTCGGGGCTGTTGACTGCAACAGCAGCTGCTGCATACGCTGAATCTGTGCACAGCAGCAGCCCAGGCATCTTTGCATCTGTGCTGTCATCAACACAAAAAACTATCTGAGCTAGAAATATTTTGTATTTGGTAGTGATGAGATTGTGTTCTCCTCTTGTTTGCAGGTGGGTTAACTCTGTGACATTAGCAGAGGCTTGTAAGGCATTGGAATCAATCCAGATGACAACTTGCTGCGAATACAACCTTTCCTGCGACGTATCCAAATGCAGTCCCTGCGTTTCTTAATCTGCCCTTATTCAGTAACATGATGTGTGCTCCTATCAGGCAAATACAGAAGCTACTGCAGATCTTGTTTCCCACATGTCTTCTCCTGATGCGTTTCAGACCTTTGGCTCCAGTTAGCAGCCCGTGTGATAAACAACCGACTGTGTGCCACGTGGTGCTGTGCACTGCTGCTTTTCCTAGGAGTCTCCATGCCTCTGGAAGATCCCAAGGGAGATTTATATTGTAACAGAGGCACAAACCGATGCAGATATTTCTGAATTGTTTAGGCAGATTATTTACTGCTGTTTTGAACATGCTTTCTTAACTCACCAGCAGCAAAAAGAAAGTTGTGCCACTGATAGTTGAGCTGTTTTCTTTCACTGCTGTCAGTAAGGAGATGGAGCTTGCAAACTGGGGTGATTTGGTGTTTCACTAGGATGGATGGATTTGACTTGTCTGAAATATGGTTTCTCTTGGTGCCTGTCCGAGGAAGTACCCATCTGCCTTGCGCTGTGCTGGCTGGCGTGTCACGCAGTGGGGACGGCGTGTATTCTCAGCCCAGCTTTGTACCTCTCTGGCATGCGTTAGTCATGCGAGTTGTGGTGGGCTGCTTATGAGCCAGTAACCCTGCGCTTGTGCTTCCAGTTTTATTTCTGGGCACAGACCAGCCTGGGAAACTGTAACGTAAGTGCTCATGTACAAAAACGCCCAGCAGTCCGCTGGGTGCTCCAGAGGAGAAACAAGAAGTACAGTGCTGCTCCTGGGGCTGAGGAGGGATGATGGAGCTGAAGCACCAGTACCCCAAGCTCTCTGCCGAGCCGTGGTGAGAGGGCAGCACCTGCCCCCCTGCTCCTTCCCCCTTGCCCGCTCCCTGGGGCTGGAAATCAGACCGCGGGCACTGCTCCGTACCGCTGGGCACACCGGGAGGCAGCAAGTGCTCGCACCACACACTCTTTCTAGGCTAGAGCCTAAATTTCTGTGTTCTCCTACGTGTGTTTTTAGGGGGAGTTTTCACAGAGTTGAGATGCTGGAACTCAATAATATGCTTTGAAGAGAAACAAACTTCAGCCAGGATTTTTGTGGACAATAAGGCCATAGCAAAGTAATATGTGTGGATGATTTTGTTTGCTGATGGGAATGTTTTTTGTGCTTTTTTTTCTTTTGGTACCTTTCTGGTTCAGATTTTGTATGTAGCTGAAGGCCTCATGATTTTGACGAGCTGTGTGCTTTTGTCTCTCTAGGAGAGTTTGCGGTTCAGAAAGGCTGTGACTTACTCTGATACGGAAACATAACAGCAAATGGTGTGTTGTGGGGGGGTCTGTGGGTCTCAGGGTGAAGGGTGGTCCAGAGGCTAAGATGCTTCTGTGGGCTAGGGCAGAGTGGGACCGGTTCCGAGTCCCCCACAGACACCGTGCGGGAGCACATCGGGTACCTGGGGCTTGGGCGTCGTGAAGCCACAGCTATTTGTAAAGTACTGTCCTCTCCCCTTGCTCCCTTCCCTGCTGCACCAGGGAAGGGGCACTGGGGAGGAGGGAATGCTCAGACACCCTGGTGATGAGCGAGGGGAATATTAGCACCTGAGAGTGTGCTGGGGACCTGCCCATACCAGCCTCTGTGCACTCCAGGTGGGGTGGACCCGAACCAGCTCCAGTCCAGCATCCTCAGAGCTGTGTTAGCACTGTGCTGGAGCTGCTGCTCGGCAAACACACAACTATACCTGCCCACAGGGGTCAAAGTCTCCATTTCCCATAAATTCTTTAATTTAGGGGGAAAAAATGGATGTGCAGATATTCATTAGGTCGAGAGGTGCTTTAGCCATGTGAATTGTGAATAAAAAAATAGCACATGAAAGTCTAATCACAAGAATGGAGAAATAAAAGGCAACTAATCTAGAAATTATTGATTTCTTTTTTTTAACTTGTTCTTGGTTAATTAGTCACCCCTAGCTGTGCTTGAACACAGTTGCAAACAGAATGTGAGACAGGCAATAAGGAGTGGCTGATCTCATTTTAACATCCTTTAATTAGTGCAGAAAGTAGTTTGTCGACCATATCTGCAGTAGAAGGGCTGCACACTGAAGCGTTCACTGGGATGAATTAATGCGTGATTCCAGGTGAGGCTGTTCCTTTCAGTGCTGTCAACAGTGAGCCCTGGGGACCTTGTTCTTTCCAACCAGATGACAGCTAGTGACAGATTTCTTAATATTCGTTACAGTGTTGATGCCTTTAACTGTATGGCACATCAGGAGAAAAAGATTCACTGCTCTGAATAGCTGAACCTGGCCGTTTTGTTCTCACCATTTGAGTTTAATGGTATAGCTTAAGATGTAAAGCCTGTGATAGAAGATTATCAGAAGTTAATTTAGTTAGGCTATGAACTGCCGTATTTTAAATTGCTTTAAATTCATCATGCTTCAGAGCTGGAATGCACTTTAATGCCACAGCGCCATACAACACAGAAGTGTTTGTGGGTAACTTCTGCCCAAAACCACAGAAGGCTGTTTTCAGGCACGGTACAGGGGGCTATTCTGTCACATTTCTCAGTTTTTGTGGTTTATTTTGAGCAGTTTTCTACCCTGTGAGATGTTTTCCTTCCTACCTCCCTCAAAACTTGCTGAAAATTTTATGACATTTGTTGTACTAAAGGGCCCCCCAGTCTTGAATGCCCAATGCTGTGATGGGCAGGGAAACATATGTTCTGCAGAGAAGAAAACCAGGAGAAGAGAGGCTAACTGAGCTGCTGAAGCCCCTGCAGAAAATCCATGGCAGATCAGGATTGCTCTTGGTTGCCCCGCTAACCCGGCGTGGCCAGCCTTGCTCTCAAACCTGCTGTTTGGACCTGTGTATTGAGGATACCTGGTGCTGCAAGCATGGTGCTCTGCTACTAGGAACAAGCCCCATGCCCAAGCAAAATGCAACACGTTCTGGAAAGAGAAACCCCACAACCTTGGGTGGAAGCGCCTTCAGATGCAGTGCCAGAGTGACAGGGTGCCCCTTTCCACCCAGGTAGAGATACTTCAGGGTGCCCGCGCAGCCTCTGCAGCCAGCGTGGCACTGCTGCTGCACGCTTACAGCCAGCAAAAAAAGGAGCAGCACCTGGAGCCCCGTCGTAATCTCACTTTGGAAAGAGCAAATGGTCATTGTGGTTTATTTTCATCTGTTTTATTTTCAGTGACTGGGTAAATGTATTGCTGTAGTCTGTGCTACAAAGGAGAACCTGCTTTCTGCCTAGGCTCTTCCTCTGGTAGACTGTAATGTGCTAGCAGAGACCTAGCAAGAGCAACTCTTAGCAGAGTTGTTTTTCCACTGAGATGGAGATAACTGGGGAAGGATGGTTGTGGGTACTCAGGACGGTTGGACCTTACACGCACAGATGCTATGCACAGCCAGAAAGGCTGTAATTGCTGCTAAGTTTCTGCAAAGTCTCCATCCAGTCCAAATCCCTTGGCTGGGACATGGGTGAGTATTGATGGAGAACAACTCTAGGCTTTGCCTTCAAACATTAGAGAGCAACTGCTAGGTGTCCTAGCAAGTACTTTCAAGGTCTTCCAGCCCAATAAATGGTATTGCAATGCGATGGCTGAAGATAGTGTTTTGCAACCATTACTCAAACTGCAAGTTAGGAACCTTTTCATGAGTATGGAAACCAGCTTCATTAAAATGACTTCACCCTCTGGCTTCAAGAAGTTCCTGGTGATGTTAAGAGGCAAAGATGGTCATCAGAACCAGAAGTGTCCCAGTTACAGATATCAAAGAAGTGCCCTTCTTTGATCACTAGTTCCATCTGATAAACATTATCTTTAGTTTGGCAGTGCTTTTCCTCCTCTGCTCCATGCGAACAGTTTGGTTTTCCTGGCCCATTTGTAGCAGCATGTGACAGCAAAGCATGTATCTTAAGATGTTGCACCGTGTTTTATGTCCTGGGATCTTGGCTATAGGTCACAGCTTGGCACATCGACAGTATCCAGTAATGAGGCAGTGCCATGTCGGATACAACTGGATGAGTTATTTGTAGTGAACCACTGATTTAATTTCTTTCCTTCAGTTTCTGAATGAGCTACTGTGAGGTTTTGACTGCCGGAGATCTGCGTGTGTGAAATGACAATGACGGTTTTATGCAAATAGGTTTCATGCTCTGGATTGCCTATCAGCTATTCAGAGAAATTATTTCTCATTATTTGCTATTTTGGCTGAATGACAGGCCTTGCAAGTCACGGGGCGTTGAGTCTGATCCCTGAATGAGTAGCTTCCAAACTCACCTGGAGCTTTCAAGATTGATCTTTCAATAGCGCCGTATGCATGCTCTGAGCATAAACCCTCGTGCAAACAGATTTGTTTCCTCTTCCGTGTGGCATTCTTGTCCGTGTCTGTTCACTGCCACCGAGGAATGGGAGTGCCGCTTAGCCTGTAGGGCAATCAGTTCTTGTCTTCAGATGAGCTTTGTGAGTCCTTTTTGGCAGCGTTTTCTGGATTGTAAGCAGGGGGCACTGGTGCAGTAAGACAGGTTTGCACTGACGAGCAATGCGGCAGCGGTTAGTGGATGACCTGGTATGGGTTTGCTGGTGCCACCACAGGTGGGTTGAGCTGTCCCGGGGTGCTGTCCCCACTCCTACGGGCAGCCCCTGGCACGGCTGGGCTGCCACGCTCATACAGCCCGGGCTTTGTTTCTGCCCGGGAAGCAGTCAACATTTGCTGTGTTTCTTATGCAGTTTTTCAGGAAGAGGTTGTACAAGAGAGAGCTACATCATTTGTGACAGTTGTAGCTCTAAATAGGAAATGATTAATATTTCATGATTATTTTTCTGTAAGGCATGATTCTTGGAGAATGCATCAGTCTGGCTTGCTGGAGAGAATGAGCCTGCCTTGCTCAGCTTCAAATCAAAATGTAGTCAGGCACTGCATGCTAATATACCTATATTAGATGAAAACTCTCTGGCTGTCTGACTAATGCTCTGCTGCCAATACGTCAGTACAAAAGTGAACACGAGGTTTAGAAACTTCTGTTTCACTCGTCAGTCTTGCAAGTTAGCTGTCTGTCTGCCTTTCTCTTGTGCACCTTTAGTCTAAGTTTTAAAATAGTGCAAGAGGTCATGAATGCCAGCCAACTGCATCAATTGCAAAATCTTTGATTCGAATCTTTGCTTTCTTCTTATTTACATATTTTTCCCTTTCTTAAGTCATAAGCAAGCCTCCTTCAAATATTTCAGGATTGCACTAGAGAATAACAAACAATCAAGGAAAGTCAAGGAAATGTTCTTGTAACAGTGATACAACTTTTCTGTGAAGGTAGCTGTTCAAAATGCCTGAAGGTAAAATGTATTGGCAAGTATCTTACAGAACTTTTGTTCTTATAATATTAATAGGATGGTCCCAGAGTTGCTGTTAATTGGCAGCTAGGCCACCAAGACTTTGACTTTTGCCCTGGACTGCTCCCAAAGAAGTCTACGGGAAGGTCGTGGAAAGGTTGGTAAGAAAAGGGATGGGAGCTGCTCCTCCTGCTCTGCATAGGAAGACTTATGCCGTATTGTAGTAGGATGCTGTTAAGTGCTGCAAATCAGGATGAAAGAAACAGACAGATTCCTATTTACATATAGAGAGTCTATTCTTTAATCTGAACTAAGTCAGACCAGAAGAAAATGAGACTAGAGGATGATGTATGTTCCCACAGACTAGTATAATGGCTTAATCCTTGTGCAAACAGCAATGCAGGAATACAAATAATTCACAGCAGATTCTGCTGGTCCCAACCAGGGTTTCATTCTGTTAGATACAGTAGAGAATACTATAAAAACATGATAGTGAGTTAAGATTGCAAAAAAAATATATGTTAGGAAGTATCCATGTTTGGTGGTCTGTGAAATGTTAAACACGCACACCCCCTGTCAAGTGTTCTTACAGTCATGCCTGCCTGCCCTGTCTGCACAATGGAGGGGATACACTTGCTATAACCAAGCAAAACAAGGACTCCTGGTTCTTTCTAGGATGCTATTTTAGAGTTGGATTTGGTTTTATATCACAGCTGTTTCCGATTTTTTTTAAGGGTTGTTGGTAGCCTCTAAAAAAGGCAGAAAGGAATGTGTAGGAATGGCAACTACTTTGCAAGACAGCTCTGCTTTCGCAAGACTCTTGAAAATAAGTTTTGGAGAGGCAAGATGTACAGCATGAAGTACTTTGAGACCTCATTGAGAGACAGGGTCATCTCAGAACTTTTGTGTGTACTATGCAAGGATTCAGGGACTTAGAAAACTACAGAGCTGAATTGCTTTTCTGTCTAAAAAACCTGATAAAACAACCCCTTTGGTGCATATATAATTTTCTGCATGTGTGGGTATATACTATGGTATTTGATGATCCATCTTTTTTAAGCTAATGCAGCTGATGTCAGGCAAGACTTGCTCAGCATTATTAAAATTCACATTGCTTTATGAACTTAGGACTTACATCAGCACAATGCAAAGCACAAATTCAACAGCTGCTCTGTAGGTCGGAGTAGACTTCAGATAATAGGCAATATAGCCATGGGAGGATGTTGCTTTCGATGATTAATGTAGCATTCAGATTTGCAGGCTTGTTGTACGATCTGTTTGCCTGAAAATTGTAGGTTGGTTGGTTGTTTCTTGGGATCTTTTCTCTTAAGTGTAATTGTTTGGTAAAAGGAGTGGTAGGACTCGGTTGTAATGATGATAAAAGGGATATTTGGTTTTGTTCTGTCTAATGCCACTGGCACAGAAAAGCCTCTGCAGTTCTCTTTGGTGTCTGAGTTGACAGAGTCTGGAGCTGCTGACTGTCTATAGAGGATCTCTGAGCCCTGGCTGGCTAAGCAGCTCTGAGAAGTAACAACATAACCTTAGAATTAAGAATTGTCAATAGTAATTAAAAATCACGGTTAAGGGCTCTCATTCAGCAAACACTGACTGCTGCTCAAAGCACTTATGTATATTTTTAATTTTGTGCATATTCCAAGTTTATTTGGTCTTACTACAACCAAGGCATATGCTTTGAATTCTATTGTTTTATGCTTTTTTTTAAAGCAAATAAATTACTGTAATTCATAGATGTACTTGGTGGGTAAAAATCAGGGAACGTAACTGCAGCTGTACGTACGGATTTGCTTTTGGGAGCAGGTTCTGTATTTCTGCTTCCCTGCAGGTTAATTGTGCTGGGATTTGCTCTGTTACACTTCTCACTTCAACTTATTTTTCCTAAGATTTCTCTTCTATTGTAAGCCTCATTTCCTACATGTAATATCACTGTTCATCAGCCTAATTACCCTTTGGTCCCACCTCTTTGGCACAGACCCTGAGAAAGAGACTCCATACTCCGGCCCCAGCTCCTGCACCATCTGGCCTTTCCAGCTGGGAGCCTCTGGCCCTGGTCTCCCTTTGGAGGAGCTTGTGTCTCCTCGGCTGTGCTGGCTCATGTCTGGCAACTGAACTTTCGCTTCCCTGTTTCTGCTCGGTCTCCTCACATGTTGCAGTTCTTCCTTCCCATTTCTTCCTGCTCTGTACAGAATACCTTGGTTCTCCAGAAAATGTAATAAGATGGGAATTGGCATCCTTGGCAATGCCTGGCAGTGAGAAAAGGAGCCCTTCCACCAGAGCTCGGGGACGAGCGCTCCTACACAGCACCCGGTCTGTGCCCACCAGCCACCACCGGCTCCTCGCAGAGGAGAGGATGAGGAATGAGAAAAGGACCTTCGCATGCCAGGGTGGAAGCCAGCCAGTGGGGGCTTGTACAAACGGCCCCTGCGCTGGGACAGCTGCTCCAGCCGGAGCCTGAGAGATGCCAGGGCTGTGGGGCAGGTTGTGCAGCACCGCAACAGGCAGCAGCACAGCAGGAGAAGCCGAGAAGACACCGCTTCCACGAACAGGCAGGCATGGCTTCCTGATTAGGAGCAAAAAACGTCAACCCAGAAGGGCTCTGTCTGGTTTTGTTTGGTTGTTTTTTTTTTTTCCATATAATAATATTGTGAGACAGTTAGGTAAAACCTCATCAATATCACATCTGCAAGAGATGGTGAAAACCTCCCTGCATGGACGAGTAATCCATTTAGTTCTTCAGACAAGATCTTCAGTGCCAGACGTAGTATCTGGCCTTTTTGATTCAGTTTTGAGATACACTGGTGGAAAACCACAGGCAGCCACACGGCTCCTGCTGACCCGACGGCTGTGCAGGAGCATAGGCAAGGCGCACTCTGGGTAAGGCTGACACTCATCCATTGCCGTGCTCTGCCCCCTGATTTTAAACAGCTACAATGAATTGCTTTTGCCTTGAATTTCAAACAATTTATTTTGGGTGAACTAGAACGCCTCTACGGGATCCGGCATCGTGCCCAATGTAGTAGGTACAGATGACAGGATACCTGTCATTTTTCAGAAGATGGCCACCGAGTCCTTGGGGGATGCAGCTTGGATCTGTGAGCATCCCTGGGCTCTCCCGTGTGTGCAGAGCCACTGCTGCTGGGGCAGACCTGGGGCGGTGGTTTGCAGCGCAGTGGCCGTGCAGCAGCAGGGCTGCTGCAAAATAAAGGTGAAAGCTGCAAGCCTGGTGGAAAATGTATTGTGCCAAGCAGCAGCCTTGGGGCTGGGCCCTTCTCAGGCACTTGCCAGCAAGGTGTATCAGACAGAAAGGATTTGCCTTAGGGGAAAATCGCAGCATTTTCTTCTGATTATATGGATTTTACTTGCCAGTCAAGGCTCTGATAGCTGAGGGAGAGATGCAGGACTGCTATCTAAAACAGTTTCCAGGTCCAAGCAAATGTTCTTCCCAGCTTGCAGAGGAGTTACTAGTTGTCATGTAGATTGCAGCCTGCTTGGGGAAACAACGTCACTGCTGGCATTTTGACTTTTGCTAGAGAAGGGGGCAGCCTACTTAACACTTTCTTCCTAGCCCAAGAGAACTTTTCAGGATTGGGTGATAAAAAAAAAGCAAATAATAGATGTTGACAGAGCTCTTAACCTTTTCAGTGGATGGGCATGTTGTGCCATGTCCCCCAGCTGTGGTTCCCACCCCATCCCACACTGGATGACATGGTGGCACTTACACAGGGAGGCAGCTTGGTGCTCCCAGATGCTGTTGCTTGCTTTCTCTGTCTCTTGCTGTTCAGAATATGCCTCCTGCATGTCCAGGCGATGGCATGAAATCCTCACCATCCAAGGAGTGCCTCTGCCAGTCGATAAATGGGCCATGCTGGAGTTCTGCTCAGTGGTATGAGTAGCAGGGCATACCTGGAGCAGCAATGCTGGCCGGGCAGGAGGCTGGTGCAAGGCTGGGGGTAAATCATTAACCCTGTATCTCTTCTGCTTTTTGCACCGAGGTTCTGGACTGGCATGACCCTACAATTGCTAAACCAGTGAAGCTGACGTGGAAGCCAGATGACTCTCCTTGGCTGTATGTCCTGAAATTCAAAGTCAGTACAGTTCAACCCTAAAAACATAAGCTCTCTGCTTTAATGCTGATGTGGCAGATATATCAGCCCACGCGGTTATAGCTAGTGATAAATTGTGGTCTTGTTTTGATGCAATCACTCATTTTTATATTGAATTAACTTTTAATTTACTATACATTTTTTAAAAAGGGCATGACACGAAGTGCTTCTGCCTTGTCCACGTGAGCCACCAAATCAAATTGTTTGCCCTCTTCTTCATAGAAGTTGTCTTCAGGAGGAAATTCTGTAATGTTAGCTCTGTGCTGGGCCTTGCACTGAACATCTTTTTTTCTATTTTAGTCACATTCATGGCCAAATAATAAATTTGGTTGTGACCCAGATCTGTATAAGTTACTGTAGTGATAGGTTTGGAACCTATGTAGGCACAGACTTACTAAGCAAAGAGGGGCAAACCTATGGCCACAAAAAAGGCTGTAATGGCACTGGTGGAACTAATGACACTAGCAAAGGTGATGCAAGAGAAAATTGTGGTAATGCTTTATGGCCAGGAGTCAGCACGGCTTCTCGCCCTCCTGGCTTCAGCAGATCGGTTCTCACTCGCTGCATTGCTAAGGGACCTGTTGCCCTAATGACTCAAGGATGGAAGAACACTTGCCCACATGAAGTGATGCAAGCACGCTAGTTCATGCTTTAGCTACTCAGTCCTACCCTGTGCCAGACAAGGCAGCAGATAACAAAACTGAGGTTTTCTGCCAGACAGGGACATCCAAAATCACTGACCTTGTTCATGTTTGAGTGATGAATGTGAAAATTAATGAGTCTGTAATGTAAGTAAGGGATAGAAATGGCTTAGCCCCAAGATCGCGAAGTTTCTGCAGAGCAGAATTGCTGAAATGATTTAGCAGAGGACTACACAATGTAACTAACCTTACACACAGCTGTGAGATCGTTTCTGTTTATTTTAAATGAAAAATCACAGAAATGTGTGTACGCATCGCTGTTGTGCCAACTTTTTTCACTCCCATGTCAAACCTTTGTGTTCTCTCACGAGAAAACATCCCTGAAGGTTGGCTGACCCAGATGACCAAGGTGGCCCATACCCCAGGTCAGACCCTCACACGAGCCAAGGAGCTTGACATGGGAGGCGGCACCTCACCCAGGAAAGCAGGGGTAAACCAGTTTTGCTCTCTGCTGCTCGTTGCCACAGCTGCTCTGAAGGGCTCGGAGGTTTGGTTAAGTACTCTCCAATGATTTTGGGGGAACCTGTGCAGTTTATCCAAGTGCCAAACCACTGTCGCTTTTTCTCCTTCCCCCGTGAGCCAGCAGTGGGGTGCGGTGCAGCTCCTCGAAAAGGTACGACCTTGTTATAAACCATCATCATTTCTTTTGACTCAGCTTTGGCAAAGGAGAGTTGGCTGAGGCTGAAGTACGGACTTCATCTTCTGCATCCGGATGACGCTAAAAGTTGCTGGGTTCTGCAAAATCTTGTGGGCAAGATCTTTCATCCTTAAAGCAGCTTGTGAGCAGCAAAACTTCCCTGAACACAGCGAGCCCCACGGCTGAGCTCCGCTGGGTGCCAAGGAAAGGGGAGCCTGCCCCACGCTAATTAAAACTGTTTTCTCAACTTCTTCTTGGCAAGGTGCAAAGAAATCCTCTTTTCATGCTCAACGATTAAAAATAAATCCTATTTTTGGGTTTCAGAAGCAGCCGCATGACTAAAATGAGCCGTTGGTTTCATTCATGTTTGCTGTCTATTAATCTGTTCTCACCCTCAGCAGGGGATGACTCAGGGCTTCGCATTGTCTTCCTCCCTAAACTATCTGTGTTTTGACTTTAAATTCTGCCGTCTGACGCAAAGCAGTGCTGAAATCATGACAGTTTGATCCAGCCAGCTCCCAGGAGGCTCTTGATCTTTACTGGCTGGTAAATGTAGCACTCGGAACAGCTAGGCAGAGCAGATATTGATATTTTTGCACCAAATGTTGGTAAGCAGATGTCACAGGCTTGTGAAAAGCCTTGAAACTCCACGCAAGAAAATATGTGAGTACGTATGTGGGAGAGGCCTGGAGATAAAAATAGTTTGGTGGTTATATGAGAAGACATTTATTCCTTAATCTGTTGGTGTTTTGCTATTCCTGTTCGTGGTACTCAAACTGGAGGCTGTGCTGGAACAAGCGTAACGGTGAACTCTCCTTGTCGATCCATCTGCTGCTTTTCCAGGTGCCTTCCAGCAGCTTCTCTCCTCCTCTTGCCCCAGCTGGGCCGGTGGGTCCCGGTCACCTGCCACCAGCAGAGGGTCTGCGCGCTCTGGTGCACCCCAGGTATCCCAAGATTGAGGCGTCCTATAGTCAGCGTAGGTCATTGGGTAGGGAGGTAAGGACAGCGAGACCTCCGGGTCACCGGAGAAAACAGGAGGTGCTTCCAGGAGTGACAGAGCCCGGGGGCAGGACTGGCAAGCAGGCACGGCTGAGCCAAGGTGACCCAGCCCTGGTGCGGGAAGGCTGAGCCGCTGTGGGGTTGTCCATGGCAAGCCAGCACCAATTTTAGTTTGCCACAAGCAGCTGGGCAGCCAGGTGGCTCCTGCGGGCAGGCTGCAGTGCAGGGCGAGGTGCCCGCATGGCTCTGCCATGGCACGGGACGGCCAGCGAGCCCCCGGCACGGCACGGGAACGCACGAGGCTGCCGGTATGGCCACCTGGTGAAGGTGGACGTGTGAGTGTGTCCCAGAGGCAGTGTTCACATCTTGCCCGAAGGCTCCTCTTCCTAGTTCATTTTTTTTCCACGTGCAGGCAGACTGAAATCCTGAACATGTAAGTATTGGGTAGAAGTCAGGGTTTGGGTTGTGGGTTTTGTTTTATTCTTAGTTAAATCTGTTCTTGAAACGTCCCTACAGAATGGGTAGCAAACCTTCAGGTAGGCGTGTGGGTCAGGCTGGTGCTGAGCAGACTTCATCTCATTGCAGCACAGGATATGTCCACCAGGTGCTTGCCTTGACATCCATGCATTTAAAGGACTGTAGTTACAAACTGCAAAGCCCTTACTTTTCTTTACAAATTTATATTTTCCCCTCCCCTTACAGCTTTGGTAATGAAATTTGAGCCATTTATTACATACTAAATTTAGGCAGGCCAAAAGTATTTGCATACAAATATGTTTGATCTTTCAAGCGTGCAAAATGAGTACAAAATAACAAGTCTAATGTTGGACGCAAGCAGAGTTCAAGTATTTTAAAATTAAAAGAATTTAAAAGAATCTCTATCTGTGATGGTAGATGAGCTTTTTCTGAGGTAAGAAAACCTCCTCCTTCTCATTACATATGAATAAATGCAGATATTCCAGTCAGATATGGACTGAATTTTAAATGTGACAATGGCACTTATTCTGCAAGAAATGCCGTGTCTGTAATGAATTCAAAATTATTCTTAGTTGCCACTGGAAATGGATGGGGGGCGAGGGGGAGGGATAATCAATATTGACACAACCCCACTTTGTTTTTAAGCAGTACTGGTCTCTGGTGACACCAATTAGAGGAGGAGAGAGCTGGAGCTGAAGTGAACTGCACAAACTGCAAACTCTTTTTGTGTTTAGAGAAGGAGCCATGGCAGCCAGATGTGCTGCCTGCTGCTGCTGCGCATTCCTGCTGGGATGGGTCTGCCACCACCAGCATCGTTTCATCCTCTCACGTGAGTTGGGCACGTGTGGTGGGAGGCAGGTCTCACCGGGACACCACGGTCCATGAATGGTGGTGGTTCTCGTCACCATCTCCCTACCTGTGCTGTCGCTGTCTCGGCGATGGGCACAAGTGCAACAACACCAAGCCCCACGTCAGACCTTGCCACCTCCCGAAGTCAAGTTGTCTGGCTTTTCTTTCTCCATTAACTTTAGGGATGATGGTCTTCTAGCTGGGCATGGCCCCACAACACAGTGGGCTGGAGTCCTTTTGCCTCTGTTTGCTGCAGTGAAGTTCCCCCACCCACCCCATGCCATCTGTCTTAGGTGAAATTAAGTAAAATTTCTTTGAAGCTTTACTTTTAAGTTAGCATGCAAGATGCAGGGTTGATTGATTAACTTCTACCTTCTCATGATGCATAACTACGTAAGGCAGAGCACATGGCAGGACAAGCCGTTCAGAGAAACCATTGTGTTTATTGCTGGTCTGTTCCCAGGATCCAAAAAAGAATGCAGAATGGTCAAAATGCACTCAGAAAAATGAGATTACCAAGCTCCTCTGGTTAAACAGTTGATATTGAGCTAGTTCTAATGCAATTTCCTAAAATTCAGAGATGCCGTGATGTGATCTTACTCTTGTATAAAATGCCACGGAACTTCTAATGACAGAACAGATCAAATTTTCTGTCGCATGACTCATTCTGAGGAAGAGAATGCCATACACTCAAAAAAAAAAAAAAAAAAAAAAAAAGTGCATTCACTAAGGCCCTCCTTGTAGGACTATGCGGATGCAATCAATTGTCAGGACAAAGTCCAGGCAACACTTTTTGATGTAGAGTAAAACTGGCAGCTGAATTGTGGATACCCTTTGGTAAATTTTAGCCACTGAACCCAAAATAGCCGTGACAGAGACCTAAGCCAAGTGTCCGCCTGACTTCACAAGCTGTAAATCTCAAGTGAGTGGTTCAGGAGCAGAGGAAGGAATCGTGCTGATGGTGCCAATTAATCTGGGTTGTCTGAAATACGCACGGATGCTGAAGATCAGGGATAGACGGATGGGGGCAGCAGGATGATTTCATGGGAAAGAATTTGCTAGATAAATGTTAGGCATTTGGTGGCAGAATGCACAAAACAAGAGTCTGTTGGAAATACCTGCAGAGGCACAAGAAAATTCCTGAGAAGCTGATTTGAGCACTTTTTCTTCTTGTTTTTTTGTTGTTGTTGTGTTTTGATCATGATGACTGTTTTCTCTATGGACTAAGATGTACTAGCGATAACAGTGTCTGCAGCTGTATGTTTTGTGGGCATTCAGAGCCTTGCAGAAGGGGGATGTGGTGTTCAGCAGTACAGTTCCCAGCTGCTCAAGGGCAATTTGGACCTTGCTTTCTGCTTAGATACCTGTCTGTTTCCCTTCTTCAGGGATGCTGTCATAGGTCCTAGTGTAACCTTTCTTTTGGGTCTTTTCTTCCTGGGTCCAGTGATGAAAGTGGGCATTTGGGATGGTATCTGGGGCCTGAATAAGTCTGTTGCTGCTGAATTTCAGCATAAAAACTGGTCTTACATTTTACTCATAAGTCCATGTAAGGTGAAACAAGAGGCTTCCAGGTCTGCATTTCAACTACAACAAATGCAGCAAGGATAGGCCTTTTATCTTTGTTCATGGCTGCAATCGTTTCTACCTTGCTGTTCTTATGACAATTTAATTTTGTAACATTTATTGGTTTGGAAGGTACATTCATCGTAGGTTTGTGGTTGGTTTTTGGATGTTTTTTTTATTATTATTTTTGTGCTGTAAAAGGTCAAAATTGTCAGGAAAGATTTATTTTGGGGAAAAAAGAATCCTTCTTTAAAAGCCCAAGTAAAATAACCTTTCTGGAATAGAAAGGAAGGCAAAGGACTGAGCTAAAACCGAGAGCAGCAGCTGAAGCAGCAATGTGTTACATTTCGTGCTTTCTGATGTATGGCACAGTGCTATTTACTCACCCTAGTGATCTAGGTGTGCACAGGGAGCGCTGAGGCTGGAGTTATAACTGCCAGAGCATCACCAGCGGAGCCCAGCAGTGGTGCCGGGGGCAGTCCCTCTGCCCTCGGGGGGAGCAGGGTCGAAGGCAAGAGTGCTGGAGGAGTGAGGTGCCTGCCCCCTCCTGTACTGCTGCTCACGGGCCTGGGACCTACCGTGGGGCGAATCCTTCTGCCATGTCTTTCCCTGACGTGCTTCAGTTTTTCCATTGATCTCAGGCGTACAATGGAGGGGGTGTCCTGCCCCTCGGCCGCTCCCCATCTGCAGGAGCAACCATGAGCAGGTTTGGAGCTCCTGGGCCTCCTGGTGAAGAGGCCGTGGATGCTGTGAATTGTCCCTACCCTGTCACAAGGCCAGAACGGCTCGTTCCATGGATTCAAAAAAAACCAAAAAACCCCACCAAAAAACCCCACCCGCTGCTGACCGCAGCCACCGAGCGGCCAGTCCAGCTCCCGCGCAAGGCAGGGGCGCAGCCGGGCGCACGGGCGCGCACAGGCTGACTGCGCCCCGCAGCCTGGCTCACGCTGCCCGCCGGGGGCTCCGTGCCCCCCCGGCTGGCCCGGCACCCCCTCGCCCGCGGCGCCGGCCAGCCCGGTACCGAGCCCTCGCGCTGCTCCCCGCCCCGCGGAGCTGAGCCGCGGCTGCCTGGCCCCCGCCTGCCCGTTTTAATTCAGTTTTGCCCCTTTTTTTTCCTTTCCCCCCTCTTTCTCCCCCCTTTCCTCTGTTTTCCTTTTCCCATCTTTTTTTTTTCTTTTGTCTTTTCTCCTTTTCTCCCCTTTTCTCCCCTCCCCCGCGTGCCCCCCAGTTTCCATTTGCCCTTTTGATACCCACCCCTTGGCGGGGAAGGGGGGGGGCGGGGAAGGCGATCCTCCGTCCGCACCTGGGGAGGGTCCCGGTGGCCACCACCGGCTCCGGGCCCGGCCGAGGCTCCGCCGCCCGGGCGGGGCGGGGGGCGGGGGAGCGCGGCTGACGTCAGGCGCGGCGAGGGCGGTATAAGCGGGCGCTGTCCGGGTGCTGAAGGCGGCAGCGGCGGCGGCGGCGGGAGCGGCGCGGGCAGGTGGGGGCTGCGCGGGGCTGCGCGGGCAGGTAGGGGCTGCGCCGGGATGCGCGGTCAGGCAGGGGCTGCGCGGTCGGGCAGGGGATGCGCGGTCAAAGCGGTCAGGCAGGGGCTGCGCGGGCAGGGAGGGGCTGGTCCGGGCTGTGCGGCGCGCCCGGGGTGCGGGTCTGGGGGAGCCCTGCGCTGTCCCCCCTCGGCTGCCCGGCGGGGCTCGGCCGCCAGCCCAGCGGGAGGGGTTCGGTTACACAACGAGTTACGGCGGAAAGTTGTTGGGGCTGTAGCTGATGTTGCAACGAAATACCTGTCTGTGAAGTACAGCCCTGTAACTGTATAGACAGATGCGTGCGTACCGGCACGGCTCCTGGCTGAAGCCGGCAGGTACAGCCCTCCTGCTTGCGGTTGTGTTCAGGCGCGTCAAAATACCGGCTGAGAGGTTCCCTTGGGTGCAAACACCACCTGACTAACTTTCTGGATGTATACGTATACAACCAACCGTTAGATTCGTTCAGAACTGCTTGGGGGTTAGGGTTCTTTTTTCCCTTCTCCTCACCCCGTTGCTATTTTGTTCATGTTTTGAGTTCCTTGCACAGGGTTGACCCTTTAGGGTTAGATGTTGTGTATATATATATATACACTGCAGTCATATTATTTATTGCAAAAGTAAATGGGAGGAAAAGCATGGAATATATTTCTTTATTTTCATTACGGTAAAACTGCTGTCGGATTCCCCCTCAAACTCTTAGGGCAGGGACTCATCCATAGGAAAGCTTTTGAATTTTCATTGCCAGTTTTCCCTGGAAACATTACATTCACATCAGAGACAACTGCTGAGTGAGACTGAGCGAGCCAATTACTGCTACCATGGAAACATCCCAGAAAGAAGATTTATATTTTTTTGTCTCTTTTGGGGGGAACTTCTGTCAGGCTGCATTGTCTTTGTGCATGCGAAACTGTGAACTTCATTGCCTCATTTTATAAATAGGAACTTCTACATTTGTTGGCCAAAAGGTGATTTCCCATTTGTTAGGTGCTAATAGAAGAGAAACCACACTCCCCATCCAGGCTAGCTTCACAGTCGCCCATCTGCAGACAAAACAGCCATTTTAGCGTATTGCCCCAGAGGCACAGCGGAGAATGTTTTACTACAGGTCCTAAAGGTAGTCTAAAATGTCCTTTGTTTCCCCCAAAATATGGAAGGAAAGTCTGAAAGACTAGGGAGGAGTCCTCTTACCCTAGATAACACGTTCTGTTTAATGAGAAGATTTTATGACCCGAAATCAAAGCTTTTAAAAGAAATCATTCCCAAACCCATTTGTCAAGGCTTTCAAGTATCATCTACCACTAAATTAGATGTGAATATTGATCTAGAGACAGATGCACCCAAAATATGTAGAAAGAACCCAATGACCTGTTATCCTTGCAAAGGAAATACCCAGCAGAGCAACATCCTTGTGGAACACAAAACTAAACTTTGCGTGGAGACGTGCATTTTGATTTTAATGGGACGCTGACAGCTCTTACAAAGGCTGTAACAATACAGAATGCAGCGAAGGAGGTTGAGTTCCTGGTCTCTGTGAGTGGGAGGTGCCTGGCAGATAATTATGGAACAACTCTCCCTTCCCCCACCCCTCCGAGAGGACAGTTTCTCATGCACTAATCAAACTAGCTCTGTTAATAACAGTCTCCCTGCTGGAAAAAGAAAGTCTGGATTTCATTTATTTGCTACAATAAGTAGCAAAGTGCTCCCCCCCCCCCCCCCCCCCCCCCTACGGAGATATACATTTCTGTATAGGACTAGTGCCTTTTCTGTGACAGAAAATAAAGCGATGCATTGGCTTTGTTTCAGGGCAAACTCAGATCTGGAGGGTGGGACCTTCTAATCAGCTGTTCCAAACTAATCCTTTGTGAAATCAATGCTCAAACGCATCTGGGCTTGGGTGGTCAGAAATGTTGGGGAAATGGTTTGCTATTACAGCTGTTAGCTTGCCCAGGCATACTGAGGGGGAAAAAAGCAGCCCTCTGAACTGATACTGCTTTAATTATTTAGTTAAGCCACATTATGTTAGGAATGAAAACTAAGCGGAAAAATCTACAAGTGAGCTGAAATGACCGTACCCACCCTCACTTTCTACTTAGAGCAATGTGCAAATAGCGGTATACATAGCTCTTTCAGGCTGTCATGAATTGCCAGCATCTCAATAGGATGCTTTTACCGAGCCAAAACCCAAGGAACCCAAATAGGTCAATTAATCAAAGCAGTTTATATCTTTATCATTTCTTTCTCATTATTGTACTTTATTTGTTAATGTAACTGGATCAGAAGAGAGTCTAACCTGCCTCACGGCGCCAGCGTATCAGTGCCTGAGCATCTCCTAGGAGATGTGCGATGGCAATTTTCCCCTTCACTGGGTGGAGGGTGCTCAGCTCCCCACGACTGGGCTTGTGTGGCTTTATACTCACACACAGCAGCGCTGTGATCTTCATTCAGCCACAGGCATATTTTTCCCACTTCTGTTCCAGAATTTATTGTTGGCTACCATAAGCTGGGCAGACAGACTAGGCATGGGCTTCTACTGATCTATTCTAACTGAATTTAGCTCACTTTTGCCAATGGCCACGTTTCTGCCTGTCCTGGGACCTGATTCAATTTCTGCTGAAGTGAACGAATGAATGAAATCATCACTCAGAACCTACCTACTTGAGCTTATTTCCAAGATGGGGTTTAAAGGATTAAATAAAATTATGTTGTACCTTTAGGATAAATTGTAGTTTGTCCTTTATATAGGAGTTCATTGCTCTTAGGAAAATGGTTCACTCGCAGAAGGTCTTAAGTAAAATCCACCTATAATACAAATAATTTATTATTTTTTATGAAACAGCAAAAAAGGAAGTAATAACACTAACAACAGATAAACTTGCAAGTCATTTTATATGCCATGTTCTCCACTTCATAACATTAATTTCATTGCAGTCTAGCATCATTCAGCGGTATCACCCTGGCATGAAAGTAGATGCCCTATGGAATAATCTTACAAAAAAATTTTGTATGCAGTTTTAATATTAATATTTTGAGCCACATTTAAATATATGGATATACTGATTTTACCATTTGAATATATGGATATACTTATTTTACTATTTGGGTCCTTCATTTTCATCATAAAAATGTCATCCAGATTCCTCTATGGGGATTTCATGAGCTATATAGGATTTCTATTTTATACTTTCCTACTGCCATTGGAAAACTGATGTTCATAAAGTACGTTGAGCATAGAGACAAGCAATTTATAGCATAGGAAACAAATAGTTTCCAGTAAACTGAGGAATCATAGGAACAATTCAGAAAATCTCAAATTTCCACCAAAATACATGGCTTGCATATATGAGTAATATTAGGTTTCCATAACTAATACACAAGTGTAGCACTGGTGGTATGCTTCATGAGGAGTTCCAGTTTAAAATAACAGTTGCTATTTTGCTTCTTAGTTTCCTAAGCCTGTCTCCATATGTTAACTGCTTCTTTTTTCTTCTTTCTTCTTTATTTCAAGGAAATATTTTAAACATGGCAGAAACGAAAGCCTTCCAGCTTGGAGCAGCCTACGCTCTCACCTTTTTCTTTGTCCTAATCTGTTGGGTTGATGCAGCTTCCTTCCAGCAGCACCAGCTGCTTCAGAAAGATCCAGACTATGTAATGAAAAACTTACAAAGGTTCCCAAATCCTGATATGATCAAAGCTTTGGAATACATAGAAGATCTTCGCAAGCAAACTAACAAGGGAGAAAGCAGCCCTGATTACAACTCTTATCAAAGTGTCCCGTATCTCCTGCAACAGAAAGAAAGCAAAGATCAGGTTCACCTACCAGATAATTTAAGGGATTCTTTGACTGAAGATGAGTCCCAATGGGTTAAGGTAATGTTGGAAGCTTTGCGGCAAGCTGAGAAAGAGTCGAAAGTTGGCCCAAAGGAGAATAAACCTTATGGTCTGAGTTCGGATAACAACTTTCCAGCTGGAGTAACTGACGATTACGAGGCTTACAAGTGGCCCGAGAGGTGGCAAAAATATCTCAAAATGCCACTTGGGCACTATGAAGACAGCTCAAGAGACAGTCCTTTCAAGCGCACTAATGAAATAGTGGAAGAGCAATACACACCCCAAAGCCTTGCGACACTGGAGTCTGTGTTTCAGGAGCTGGGGAAGATGGCAGGACCTAGCAACCACAAGAAAGAAAGGCTGGATGAAGACCAGAAGTTATATACGGATGATGAAGATGATGTATATAAAGTGAATAACATTGCCTATGAAGATGTGGTTGGAGGAGAAGATTGGAATCCCATAGAGGAAAAAGTGGAAAGTCAAACCCAGGAAGAGATAAAAGATAGCAAAGAGGAAGTTGATAAACACGAAGAGGAGATTGAAGACGAAATAAAAAGATCAGGGAAACTCAGCTTCCTTGAGGACGAAATAAGAAGAGAAAATAAAGATCAAATGTCAGAGGATGTTTCAAAGCTAATGAATTACTACCTGAAGAGGCTGATGGACGGTGCTGGGAATAGGAAATTAAGGACTGGTGGGGTACCTGAGGAAAAAAGAGCACCCACATTTTTGGATAAGCAACTCGATCCTCAGTCAATATCTCAGCTGATAGAAATCTCAAGGAATTTACAAATTCCTCCTGAGGATTTGATAGACATGTTGAAAGCTGGCGAAAAAAAGCAGCTTCAGAGTGAAAGGCTGGAAGCTGAGCAGGAAGTAGAATTCCCAGAAGACCTCGATGAGATCGCTGAAACCAATCTAGGACAGAGTGACATATTTAAAAATAACATAAACTCTAAAAATGGGTACATGAAGCAGCCTCTTAATGTTATTCCAGATAATCTACCTGAAGACCTCAATATTGAAGATATCGTCAGTCTTCTGGGAACTGACAACTTAGCTAATCAGAATCCCTCCTACTTACTAAATCGTCTTAATCAAGAAAATGATTTGCCAAGACTGTCTTACATTCCCAGAAGACTGAAAGGACACCCGTTTCCTAAAGCTACATGGATGACCGATTTGGAAAGGCAACAAATAGAGTATGAGAAACTGAACAAGAAGGATGAAGAGCTGGCTGATTACTTGGCAAAGGTGCTGGCAAAATATCCTGAAGTTATCAACATGAACCAGATGAAACGTGTCCCAGTTCCTGCTTCTGAAAGCGACCTGCAGGAAGACGACCAGCTGGAGAAGGCCATCAGAGAGCACCTCAGTCAGCTGGGACCACAGGAGGCTGCGAAGTTGGCTTCGCTCAGCAAAAGGCTTTCCATGACCGGGGAAACTGACGAGACGCAGAACAGGCAGTACCTGGATGAGGATATGCTAGCAAAGGTGCTAGAGTATCTAAAACAGGAGAAATCAGAGCTTGAAAGAGATCACATTACTAAACGGGCAATGGAAAATATGTAATTGTTCCCCAAATATTATTTCTCTTCAATGTGTTGACTTCTATCCCAATTCAGTTGTGATTTATTCCCACTCTCCCACTAAACAACCTATGGTAGACTACTTACCATTGAACAGTCTGCATACCTTTCTCAGAGCTGTTATATTGTTTATTGATATATATGTCATAAATTATGGGGCAAACAACAAATTGCTTCAACTGTTTTAAGAAACAATTTAATGAAATCAAGTTAAACTACAATATGTAAACAAATCACCTTTGCATTGTTAATAAAACATGATAAATGAAGAGTGACAATTATAAGTTGAAATTTTTAAGATTAATTGGATTATTTTGTTACTGTCTGTAGTGTTTTTTGTGGAGTACTGAATAAAGAAATAAAGCATTATATATATAGTTTTATTTACAAGGCTTTTTCTATTCAGTGTTTTATTGTTGATGAATAAATTATTTCTGGACAATAGACTGTGTTCCTTTGTGGCAGTTGATAAAGTCTTACTAATTCGGAACGGAAACATGTATTTTTGCTTCTACAGACAACTCTTCTGGAGTGTATTATTTTACCATAGAATAAGTTGGTCGCATATACTTCTGGGTTTCTGCGCTGTAAGAACACTGACTGGCATCACCTTTAGGGCAGTGTGTACATGAAGAGCTTGCTGAAGTCAACCAGGGAAATAAATGCATTAACTTTTCCAAAATTAGGCCCCACATAATTAATGTTTATGTATCTTTTGGCAGCGGGAGGAAGATAAACGGTCCGTCCAGCTGAGACAGACTCTGTGATGAAGCTCTAAAATAATTAAAAATTAAACTTTTGCAGGCGAGCGGCAGCAGCTCTGGGAAGCTGTGCTGTGCAGCTGGGAAGCACTGCCTCTGGGTGTCTGGGCACCTTGCACGGTGCTGCCACAAAGACAGGATGGGCTCCAAGGCCAGGCAAGCACAGAACACATCCTGTGGGGAACATCGCGTTTTTGTCTAATAAAAACATTATTTCCCATTTCATGAAATGACCGGTACATGTATACATAAGTATATATATAATTCACTACATTACCTGGACACTTGAGATGTCTCCTGAGCTCCAGTTAAGACCTGCAGTGGATGTTCTAGAAAAGCTCCGGCTCTTTTACAGAAGGAACGGTGCTTGTATAATATGACTCAGCCATGACTTTCACTAGGACAGCTCAGACATAGGTGTTTCCAGGATTATAGTTTAAAAGTGGCTTTCCCTGTAGAATTCTTCAGCTTCGTGGGGTGGGGATGCTTTTCGGTGAGGCGATGTCTAATGAGCCAAGTACAAAGGCTGCAGAAATAAGACTTCATCGTCAGTGTCACCGTTACCCCGAGCAAGCACAGACAATGGGAGTTCTGTCAGAGCTCTTGCTCTGGGCCACAACAAATCCTTCATTTCCCTCTTGCATGGATGAGTCAAAACACTAAACATGAAACAAAAAATACAAGAGTCAAAATCACTTATGTACATCAGGGAAGGACAAACCTGTTGCCCTTCGAGACGCACTTGGTTGTGACACTGAGAACTTGGAATCACTTCATTTTACTCAAAACAAAACTGTGCTTTAAACAAATAATATTTTTTTTATCACTTTGATTCTTAATACTGTTATCCTGCTTGATCCTAATACTGCTCGTGCAATCCTCATAGTCCAGAAAAATTTATTTTGGTGAAATCAGTAACATTTCATACTTAAACATGTAATGCATAAAACCGGGGAAGAGTAACAAAACTAAGAGTACTGAGACTTAAATGAATGTTTGCCGTTTTCAATGAACAAGTTTCACAATTTTGTATTTCCCTTCTAACATCATATTTTAACAGGAGACTTGACTTAGTGCCCTTACCCACACACAGAGCGCCAAAGCCTAACGCTGTAGCCTACTTGCTAGACACTGTTTTTTACAGGGCTGTAGATAAATGACTTTTTTTTTCTTATGAGAGAAAAAGAATTAACTCTCATAAATATTTTCATAAAAGGAAATAACGGGCAGCACAAGGCTGTGAGACAGCCCGAGATGCCCGGCCGACACAGGCGCTGCTCCGCAGGCAACAGATGCTGGGAGGGGACTCAGCAGCTGGTGCCATAGCGTGGGCTGTGCATGCGTCTGGCTCTGCTGGGCATAGTGAGGGCATCTTCCCACCGCTTCATCTCACATAGCAGGTGAGGAATGGCTTGTCAATCTCTGCAAAATATCTTTCCCAGAAGAAGAGGGGTTTTTTTGGAAAGGCCGGCTGCACAGTTTCAGCTGCTGTCCAGGAACAACAGCCCCTCAGGAGCAGCCTGCTGTCCTGTGGCTGAGCTCGGCGAGGGACCGAGGGCTCCATGATGTTGACGCAGAAGAACTTGTGTTCCTGCAGCCTCCCAGGCCCAGACATCTCATCTCCTGGACATGCTGCAACCTGCGTGCTGCGGTGTGGGGCTGCCACTGTGGAGCAGCCGGAGGTTGTGCAGGACCTCGGTCACTCACACCTTCGATTACTCACAACTTCAATGGAGGCGTATAGTGGTTCCAAACACTATCATGATACCAGACTAAATCAAAATATCTTTGGCAGGGCTTGGGCAAAGCTCACCGAAGATAACAAACCTCCCGGGCCCTTGCACAGGCCCTGAACAGCACATTTCTCCTGCTCAGACAGCGCAGGATGAGCAGGACACCAAGGCGGCTCTGAAGGGGTTTTCCCGTGTTTCCCTCTTGCAGCAGCAGCCTTAAAGCACATGGGCGTCTGTGTGCCCTCTGCCCCAGCTCTGGGCAGAGAGTAAAGTCACCCATCAAAGCTAACACCTTGCACCGCTTGTGCCACCACACAGCCATGGTACAGTGCACGTTGCTGGTTTTGTCCTCATGGCTAAAACAGATGAGTTTAATTTTCACTGTGAAAAACATAAGATTGCATATTTTTTTCCTGTTTTGCTGCCCTCCTGTCTTTCAATGGTGTCACACCAACCTGGTGAAGTTCCCACTGACTGGAAAAGTGGAAACATAGCCCCTGTTTTTAGAAAGGGAAAAGAGGAAGACCCAGTGAACTACAGGCTGGTCATTCTCACCTCTGTGCCCAGCAAGGTCATAGAGCAGATGCTCCTGGAGACTAAGCTGAGGCACATGGTGACAGCCAACATGGCTTGCTAAGGGCAAACTGTGCCTAACAAATTCGGTGGCCTTCTATGACAGGGTTACAGAGTTGGTGGATGAAGGAAAAGAGACTGACATCATCTACCTGGACTTGTGCGATGCCCTTGACACTGTCCTGCATGACATCCTTGTCTCTATAATTGGAGGGACATGCATTTGATGGATGGACCACCCAGTGGATAAGGAATCGACCGGATGGTCACACTCAAAGAGCTGCAGTCAATGGCTCAATGTCCAAGTAGACATCAAGTGGTGTTTCTCAGGGGTCAGTATGGGGACCAGCACCATTTAACATCTTTGTCAGCAACGTGGACACCAGGATTGAGTGCACCCTCAGCAAGTTTGCAGGCTTGAGAGCTGGGCCTGTACAAACCTCAAAGTTCAACAAGCCAAGTGCAAGGTCCTGCACACGGGTCGAGGCAATCCCAAGCACAGACACAGGCTGGGCAGAGAATGGACTGAGAGCAGCCCTGAGGAGAAAGACTTGGGGGTGTTGGCTGACGAGAAGGCCAGTATGACCCAGCAATGGGCACTTACAGCCCACAAAGCCAACCGTATCCTGGGCTGCATCACAAGAAGCGTGGCCAGCAGGTCGAGGGAGGGGTTTCTCCCCCTCTACTCCGCTCTCATGAGACCCCCCCTGCAGTGCTGCGTTCAGCTCTGGGGCCCCCAACGTAACAAGGACATGGGCCTGTTGGAGCGAGTCCAGAGGAGGCCACGAAGATGATCAGAGGCTGGAGCACCTCTCCTAGGAAGACAGGCTGAGAGAGTCGGGGCTGTTCAGCCTGGAGAAGAGAAGGCTCCGGGGAGACCTTATGGCAGCCTCCCAGTGCCTAAAGGGGCCCGCAGGAAAGCTGGGGAGGGACTTCTGACAAGGGCATGGAGTGACGGGACAGGGGGAATGGCTGGAGGCTGGAAGAGGGCAGATTTAGGTCAGATATTAGGGAGAAATTCTTTCCTGTGAGAGCGGTGGGGCGCTGGCACAGGTCACCCAGAGCAGCTGTGGGTGCCCCATCCCTGGCAGTGCCCAAGGCCAGGCTGGACGGGGCTGGGAGCAACCTGGTCTGGTGGAAGGTGTCCCTGCCCATGGCAGGGGGGCTGGGAATGGATGATCTTGAAGGTCCCTTCCAACCCAAACCATTCTATGAATCTACCTCTTTAGCTGATCTCATTCTTTCCTAAAGGAATGATTCCAGCAAAGGGACAGAGGTTCACAGGTCCCTGTTTCAGCTATTATTCCTTGAACATATGCCAGGCAATAAAATATCTAATCTACAAGGCATACAGAGGACCTAGAAGAGATGCCCCACAAAAGAAACATGGTGAAGCGTGGTAGTTTTAAATTTCTCAGCTTCATTTCCCTTCTGCCACAGCCCACAGCACTCCCTTCCCCTGGGCCACCCTGGCTCCCACGTTGACCAACGCCCTGGGAAACCTCATGGTATAAACGCTGCCTGCAGACTCTTACCCAAGGACTGCTCAATGAAAGGCGTGGATACCAGAATGAATTTGCATTTGAGGAACAAGAGGTACAAATTTACCCATAAAAGGACAGATTCTTTCAGAGACTGCGTAGAAGAAGAAATAAGCCTTGGAAAATCCAAACCTTGGCATGAGTAGCTACATCACTTTTTAGAAGACCATCTCACTTACAGGGCGTGCAAGCCATTAGGGACTTTGTTGGTTTCACCTTCATAAATAAGAAAAGGGTTGTGGAGCTTGAAATAACAGATTTGCATGTTGTATAACGGAACTACGTGGAAGTTTCAAGCTGATTTCAAGCTAAAAAGTGACATCAATACCCTTTCTTCTTCTAGTCACAGAAAGCAGACAGCTAACCTCCCTGTGAAGTGCCTTATTTCTAACAAATGAATCTTCAACCCCGTTTTGAAATGAAATGAGCAAATATTAAACAGGCAGCCCCTTGGCGGCTATAGCTGCCTCTTGCTATGTAACCAAAGCTCCTGCAGAAGAGCAGATAGTTATACCTGAACATGCAAGACAGCATTATCAAAATACACATAGTTACACGAGATCTGCTCCATTAAAGCACTCCAGAGCAGCCCCCTGGCAGAGAGGCTGTGTAGTGCTTAATTGTTCTTAACAGCCACAGCCACTTCTGCTTTCATTTGTGTTTTGTTTTCCTTATGAGTGTAGTGGGACAAACAGTCATGATGTTAATAATACAAACAGAATACATAATCTGTAACAGATACACTATCAAGCTTATTATTATAATTATATACAAAATAAAGTGGCCACCCTGCAATTTTTACTCAGGCAAAGTAAGGAGCAGATTTTTAATTCCTCTTTTGTGCTACGATCTGACAGCATCCCAGATGCAGCTGGCTTATTCTCTCTGTTTATCAGTGGCTTTCGTCCAGCAAAAAAAAATGTTTCTGCTTCTCTTAAAACCTACAGTAAGCTTGATTGCATCCTCATATTTCAGGTCCTCCCCAACAAGCATATTGAACAGGAATTCTGCATTTGGTCTGAATATAACAAGTTGCTGAACACCTTCCTCAAAACCCAAAGGATTTTGGTTTTGTACATATACCAGAATTCATTGTGTTGGTAACCATAAGAGGTAATATCTTTTTGGTTTTGCATTAATTCACATGCTACTGCAAGTGTTTTGTTTACATCTGCATCTTGATGGCTCCAATATTTTATCAGCTGGGGTTCTTAAATGAGAACATTTTTTGATTCAAAAATTAATGTAAGCACATGACCTCATCTGAAAAAATCTGATTGTTGCAATTGTCTTTTTTCTAATAGGGTACTTCCACATTGCAGTGGAAGGGGTTTGAGTCACATGCAATATGACAGTCACTAGTATTTCTCAAAGCACTTTACAAGATACCTTGCTTTGCAGACAAAGCGACATAAGCCATCCATAATTTTCTCAGCACATCAAAGGGCAAGCCGAGACTGGAACCTGGGCGACCTGAGCCATGCATTGCCTCACAGCCTTATTCTGCTACTCTTGCTGTTGCTAGCTAACGAGAAGACTTGTGGCTCAAACCTGCTTCTCCAAGCAAACCTTACCCAGACCAATCTTCCATTAATTAAGGTCAAATATAGCATTGTGGGAGTGGAGGACTTCTGTGGACAAGAGTCGTGTGCAGTGATGAACTGCCATGTGGGAACGGCATTCCCTGGGGCATACTTTACCTCCCCCCAAGGCACACAACACCAATCAGTGGGTATTTACCACATGATGCATAAATCTGTACAGACACAGCTGGATTCCAGCTGCATTTTGCATTTGTTCAGCCACCCAGTTGCCTCCAGAGAGGTTTATCTGAGCTGCAAGCAACTCCCGTTAGCAGCAGCAGGCAGGTGCACAGCCTCTAGTGCATAAAAAGTGGAAAGGAGAAGCCTTGAATCAGAGCTGATTATCTGAAGGGCCACGTTATTCCTGACTTTTGGATCATTCAAAAACATTTGAGATTGTTAATAATTCATTTGCAGATGTTGCAGAGCTCTAAATGTGGCTGATTAAATGCATTTGACATTTCTCTTGAGAGAGGCTGTTATTCCAGGAAACCACTCAGTATCTGCAAATGTCTTGGAATTAGCGTACTCAAAATTACAGATTCACTTACAATGTTTTCCCCCAGAAAGGAAACAAAAGTGACCTCTGATTCCAAGTGTAACATACACTGGTGAATAACTATAGGACAATTATTTTACATTCAGTAGATCTGCTATGTAATGACTAGCGGTCCAACACAGAGAGCTCTGCCTTCCTCTGCTAAGACAAAAACCTGCAGACAATGAGCCGTGCAGGTCCTACGTGCCTGGGGGAGGAGAGAGAGAAAATGGTTGTTTGGCAGCTCCCCAGCTCCTACAATTGCTGCTCCTTGATATGCTTCCCAAAAACCTTCCTGGCATCTGCCTAAAAATAGTGCCCCTGGCTTTACCCTGGCAGAAAAGCCAGCCTCTCGTGGGGCGGCTCGGTGGGAGTACCGCAGAGCAGCCAAGTCCTCTGGGCTGGATAAGCAGGGTACAGGGCAGGGTCTAAAAGAAATAATGAGATTTATACCACCTTTGTGGCTGCCTGATTATGTCACCAGATCTGAGTACACCAGAGTTGTTTGGCTTCATACATAAACCAGAGTAAACCTCTTCTGGCGTAGCTGTGGGGTGCAGTCTGTGCCACCCCATTGACATGTTTAAATGAGAACTAAGCCTTTGCCCAACACTGAGCATGTATTTTTCAAGCGGGTGACCCACATCAGGACAGTTGTCCTACTACTCTGCTTACTGCAGTCACCACCACTGGGGCATCTCATCTACTGGAGATGGTGGGATCCATCCCTGCCAGAACTTTGCTCAGGGTCACCTTGGTAGAGCCCTTTTGGGGTTATTTTCCTCTTGCCTTAAGCTCATGCCAACACACAGAAGAGGAGGCACACTGTGCATGTCTTGAGATTTCCACGTAAAACACACGGTCATTCTTTACTGTCTATCGAAATTCTTTCCAAAACCATACTTCCTTTAAGTGGAACTTTTTTCCCAGCTCAAATTTTAGATTCCATTTAGATTCACGTTGTAAATCTGTTGCCCCTAAGCACAAAAAGAAACCTCTCAGTCCTACTTCCCTGTCTCCTCTTTGACTTAAGAGGTGTCAAACTGTTTGGATGAGATGCAACATAAAATTTCTGCAAGGACCACATTTTCCACCATGGCTGTGTGTTTTGCCACCTGCTAAATAAATGTCAAAGCAGAGCAACAAACCACTTAGACACTACCAGTACTTGTACTCCCATATTAAGTATGTAAAAGCCAGGCCAGGAACGCTATGTACAGACACAGAAAAGATAAAAATAAAGATAAATCATTAAATGGGATAAACCCAGCATTTCTTGCTTGTCATTCATGTGGCATAACAAGAGGAGGTGCATCAAATCACTGCAAATAAGTTTTGGGATGCAAATGTAATCTGACAGGAAAACTGTTTCCCACAAGGTTAAATTTACTCAGATCCAAACACAATCAATTGATTTTCTTCTTACAAACACAAGTGCAACAAGGTAGAAACTTTGCATGAGTGACTAGCACACTGAAGGAGACCTAAGAAAAAAAATAAACCTGAAAATGTTATTCTGTATGTAAGTCTGAAACCACCACCACATTCCTATTCCACCAGTTAATTTAGACAGCAGAAATGTTGTTACTGAACAAACTCACAAGTCCTTTAGTTCCACCCATAGCCCTGGCCTTTGCTCTCCTAGAAACAATAGTCAAGTCGAACTTTGTTTACATGTATTTTTGGCTTTCTAATTTCAATTTAAAAACCACCAGCCCCCCTGGCTTTCTCCTCACCAGAGTGCATGGGCTGAAGCTGGTGCCACCACAGTCACACAAACCTTTAGGGATGGCTGGGGCACAGCGGCTGCTTTAATACCACAAGGCTGTCTTCTGCAGTCCTGAGCTCCCCCTCACAACAAAGGAGTTGTTTCATCCAAAGGATCTTTAACTGCTGGGAAGAGCTCATGGATATTTCTATTCTAGAAAAAAATTACTGTTGAAAATGCCACAACTATGAACAACAACAAAAAAAAGAATTGAAAGGCAATTTATCAAACCCTCAAACTTTGTAATGTCTTTCTTACTTGTTGGAAAAAATACAGGTTTTGTTTTAGTTTTACACTGTTTCTCCTCTGCCCCTTCCAGAGTCAGCACATCATGCTTTGCTGATCCTATGCAAGAATTCAAAGCCACCAGCTGCTTCCCGATCTCGCAACACCTTTTACATTAGTCTTATTTATATCTGACACAACACAGGTGAATCTAACAACTCCACATAATTCTGTACTGTATAGAGCTATTTGTTCCTATGCCGGTAAATTTTCTGATATCCCATATAATGAGGCCATATTTAAGCTGAAGCTCCTCCCCAACACAACCAAGATGCAGGAGAAGAAACTGCGAACCCAGCCTCCGCTGCTGATGGACCAATGTTCCATGCAGCCTTTGCAGCCCCATCTCCCCCTCCCTAACATGGGAATAATCAGGGACACCCACGTAAATACATTGAGACATGCTGACAAACACATAGCTAACACATATAGTTCACTATGTAATTAAAACCCCCACTTTGCATAGGGAGCCACAGAGCAAGTCTGATTTTCTTCAGCATTGCTTTGGCCATGAAGTTCCTTTAAGGTGAGTGTAATATGCCCTCTGCGGAGCCGATTGCTGCTTCACGCATAGATGGCCACATCACACTCCAAATCTCTAGGCTCCAAACTAAGATGCTATTTATAGATTCCCCCTTAGCCCTCCCGCCTGCCTTCCAAACAGGCTGAAGTATCACCTCTGAAATACAAAACTCTGTTCAAGCACAGAGATGAGAACAGAGGGGATGCCAAGTAGTCTGGACATTAAAAATATGCTAAGATAAATTGTTGCAGGCAGATCAGGTCCCTGAGGAACAATATTTTGACAACCTTCCAAGAAAATTCTGAAGTGCAGTCAATATAATCAATACTATGCTCAAACACCTCTTCCCATCCATCCGATCTATGAGTAGACTGCCAGAAAATTGGATTAGCTTTATTTCATTAACCCTGCTAAAGGCAACTTTTACATTTTTAACTCAATACTGGATGCTCTCTGAAATGCTCTCCAAAGCCAGGTGATGAATGAGCCTGGGGAGGCCTCCCATCCCTATCACTTGGCTACCACCACCTGCCACAGGGAAGATAAACAGTAATAGTAATAGCGTGGCCGTGTCGCGGACCGATGGACTTGCCTAGGGGAAACAGGACCGGCGACTGCCTGCAGCCCAGCGGAGCGCCGAGGAGCCCAGCTCCCTTGCACAGCCTTAGGCTTCAGGGAGCCTTCCATCTCTGAGCTGGCACCTTGGTGGTGACTTTCCTGGCTAACTCATTCGTTAACCAAGTTGTGTCATTTCCTTTTCTTCCATTTACTGTCCTCCTGGCTAAGCTCAGTACATGACTCAGTAAGCCTGGCTTAATCATCTTCATTTTAAATTCTGAGTCTATTTCATTGCTGATGAAGCTCTTGCTGACCACCTCCTACAGATACAAATATCCAGAATGGAAAAAAACTGGCATTTCACCTTTGGATCATGGATATTTTTTAAAATTAACTCCTACGCTACAGCACCTTTCAAAAAAAGTAGCAAAAAGCAGCAGCAGACTGTTTTATAAATATATAAAGGACATGACCTTTCAAAAATACATACTTTACATATCAATCTGTGAAGACAGGGTAGAATTTAGTTATCCTACGCCAAGAGTGTTGGCATATTTGCCTTCTTCCTAAGGAAATGACTTTGCCTTGTAACTCACCTTTTATAGTGCACACTTTTCTGCCTGTGTAATTCATTACCCAGTACTCGAGCTCCTCAATACTCTAATGCCAATGTCCTTAGGAAATGAATGTTTTAATAGTCTTCCTGATGAACACATGTTTTGTGGCACCTGGAAATAGATGTACTATATTTCTAGGCTAGATGCATATTTTACCTATTGAGTTGTATATTTCAGTAGCTGTGGCTTTCTTCCTATGCGTTGAGATGGAAAAATAATTTACACAGTCATTTGCCTGACAAGATATGATTATTTGTCCTCCTACATATCCTATGAGTACAAAGTTGGATTTATAGCTTCCTCTTTTACTTTACATCTTTCAAAAGCCAAGTAACAGGGAATGCATTGCTGTAGCAATTCTTGGGTGAGCACAGGAACTGTAATATGTGTGTGTGTATAAAAAAAAATAAAATATATATATATACACACACCCCCCTTATAACAAAGGCTATTGGGATATACAAAACAGCAGGTGATTTAGTTAAGGTGCTGCTACAGACACGGAAAAAAAGATGGAAGGTGAGCAAGCAAGTCCCTGCTCAGCATTCACAGGTTAGGAATGAGGCGTGGGGGGACCTGTTCTGCCACCAGATGTGACTTGGGCAGCAGATGGGTCTTCAGCTTGACTTTCTCACCAGGAAGGCACCACCTCTGGCTAATCAGTGCTTCCAATACTTATGCAGGTTTCTGGTAAAAGAAACCATAGCTAGGAATATTATTCTCCCAAAAATATTATTAACTTTGGAGCTGTGAAATAATTGGGCCGCCTGAAACTGGGCATCTACATGAAAACAGCTCATCTTTCAAAGCTGCTGTGCCTCAGCAAATCTAAGAAAACGCTGAAAACACCGGGCTTTGTTTTTCCTTATAAATAGAGACATTGCATACTGGGGCAACTTACTGCAGCTCTGCTGACTTCATCGAGCACAGAGGATTTGGCCATCTTGACAAATATTTACACAGAGTTAGAATATCCTACAGGTCTATTCATGTTTCAGAGTGTGACAAATGCATGTGCACCCAGCATCTCTGGTGAGCACCCGTCCCTGCCCAGGACAGCTTGCCGCCTCCCTGCATCCCAGAGAACAGCAGGCAGCAATGACTGACATGGCATGGGGACACGGCTGCGACAGGACCACCTTCCCTGACCCAAGAAAGAGGAGATCCTAAGGGGAAAACAGCTGAAGTCTCCATGAAAACATCAGACGTAGCACAGTTTCACTAGGAACACGCTTGCACGCCTCCTTGAAACCCATTCATGTCCTCCACTGTGTTCATACACCTTGTGTAAACAGGTAGGGCCCAACTCTCCAGTCTGGTAGACCTGTGCCATTCCCACTGAAGCCTGTGGGAGCTGGTCTTTCTCAGAACAAGCCTGGGATCCTGGTTCGGGAATCTCACCTGTGAGTGCGGCGAAGTGGGGAGCACTCCCAGGGGACCGGAGCTGCTGCTCCAGCCCTCCCCTGCCACGGGTCACTGCCTTCGGGCTGGCTCTGCAAGTTGCCTTTCTTCATCAGCCTGGTTAGCTTCATGATTACCCAAGTCTGGGGAAAACAGAAGGTAAGTGGCTGGGGCCACAGAAGGACAGATTTGCTTATAGGTCATCCATGTTACATTTTCTCCGATGCCTATATGAATCGAAACACAAAGACTCTCCAACTGACAAAACCCCTTCATTTCACACAACACAAATTTTTACACAGATCTTGAAGCTGTTTTTAAAGCTCTTCTATAAAAATGAAGTACAAGCTGAAGGTAAGAACCATATCAAGATGAAATGGACTATATTCTCTTGAAAATTCCCTCTCTGTTTAGCTTCTGAGGGTTTTTTTCTTTTTCAGGAATCTGCAGACTGCTTTCCTCAAATAGGACTTTCCTTTTTTCAGCAAAAATAATATCTTGTTTCAAGAAAAGAAAAGATCACCCACCTCTTTTAACCTAGGAAGCAGAAAATAGGATCCTCTTCCCAGATGTTTCTGTGGCCGACAGCATCTGTAACAGGCTTCCTGCTTTCCTTCTTCCAAGAGAATTACTGAAGAATTAAATATCATATAAACATGGTGAGACACGGCCCTACACAAAACATTCTACATCAAAAATAAAAGTATCTTCCCCTGCTGGAAAGTATTGTGATTCCAGAAAAGCCCAACAGGGATCATTAATGATTACAGCATATAGCAGCCATAGTTCTGTTCCCCAGAACAAGCCAGTTCACTTTCTTCACCTGTGATTTGAAATTTGCTGTAATTTTCAATTTTGTGATGCTGGGAGAGCAGTTCAGCTGACTTGTAAAGCTCATTTCAAGAATACAGTTCGATTTAGCAAGTAATTTGCAGAGACCATCCCCCTGATTGCAGTATGTTTTCCTGGCCATTGCAGAAAGCACAAAGGGACGAGGAAGGCAGAGGCATTAGCGACCCCACATAATCCCCTCTAACACAGAATGAGATTGTAAGTGGATATATTGAAGTGCTGAAATGCCAATTAGCTACTTTAATGTATATTATTCTTTTATTTATAGGGTGGTTCTTCTTTAGGCCTGAAATTGCTGTCGCTCTGATGCTAGCACCGAGTCATGAGAGAAATGACTCACAGAGCCAGATTACTGCGTCTGCAAAGGATGGCGTGTTCTGGAGACTAACCTGATGCTACAGCGCTTGCAGGAGATCTATACATACGTGTGTGTATCTGTCAGGTGAAGCAATTCCCTAGGGACTTTTTGGTGAAGCATCTCTGACATGCTCACAGGGCTTGAGAGCCACTCATACCAGCAGCTACAGCTTTGGGTAAGCATCCCTCCCCTTCTCCGCTCTTCCCGGCAAGTGCCAGAGGCCCCTTTCAGTGAGTTCACCCTTTCCCAGGCACTTCAGCAGCTCCTCCAAGCCCAGGGGTGAATCCCATCTCAGTGGGGTGGGCAACACAGCAGTTTGGTGGGGGAAATGCCATCTGGAAAGCTTATCCATCTGGTCCTGCTCTATCAGACTGTTCCAGTCACTGGTGCTTATGTTTCTTGCCTACCTTTAAAAAGCCAAGTCTATAATTTAGCAAACATGACCCAGCAAAGAGTAAACAGGCTGTGTTATCTTTAAAGAGAAGTAGCTGGAGGCTTTCCAGAAAAAACTGGAGCTTTTTGCTCTGTTGTTTTCTTCATGACACCCCAGCTGAAACCAAACCCACAGGGTCAGCTTCATGCATGGCCACACGAGCTTTCCCAGCCATGCTCCCCATGGCCCTGAGGAACACAAGCTTTTCTCACCCGTGACTCAGCACCCCGAAGTGCTGCTCTCCCCTTTCTTCATGGGCTTCCCATGCATCCCACCAGCACCAGCCACAAGACCCCCCCATCTGGCTCCGCTGGCAAGTAGAAAACGGCATCTGGGAGTCTGTGGGCTACTGCAGAGGATACATGTCAGTCCAGGAGAGAAAGAGGTCCATTGCTGACCAGCCTGACCAGAAAGCGCTGCAGTCCATGCTGACGTCAGAAAATGGCTAAGAGACCTCAGACTGAGTAAGAGGTGATGGTATGCACCATGCACACAGGCAGAAACAGGCTGATCAGTTCTTGGCTGAGATCATATAACACAATAAATACAAAAATAGGATCATAACTGCATCAGACTTCGCTTTTTCAGTTCAGGTTCCAGGGGTGGAAATACTAAAAGTACTATGGTCAATTCGTTACCAAATGTTTTTGCAATATCTAAAGCAACTTCACATGTCCATAAGACAGCTCACAAGTCCTTTTCTGGATGGGGTTCAGAGTATTTGCTGTTACTGGGAAAATACTTTGATTTAATTACGTTCTTTTTTCATCTTTTGCAGAGCTGTAGCAGAGTCCATTATCACTTGCCTAGCTGTACTCTGCTAATAGATGTTTACAGAGAAATTTATGGTGAAAACCTCCTTGCACTGAGCTCAGTGGGACTCCACCACTGTCAGTATCTCCCAGACTTTCCTGGTCTTTAGTGACCATGCCTGTGAAATAGGTCCTGTCCCTAAGGCAACACTCTAAAGCTCCCTCCTGTTTCTAATCCTGTTCCTAAGCTTTTAAATCTTATGTTAAAATCTGCCTTAACTGGGCATTACTTCCAAACCCTTAGATCTAGAAAAGAATTTGCTGTGTCCCTACATTTAAAATAGAAAAATTGCTCAAGATTTTGGTACAAACAACGTAGCTGTATCAGGACACTTACAGCTACCAAGTGGGAGTTGATGTGATGACACAGACAGTTCCAGGACTGGCTCCTGGGAAGCTCTCTGCACGTAGGTAGGGAGGTACAGCTAAAGGAGGATCATTGGAAAGCAACAGAACTAAAGGGCACCCAGCATATGTGCTCACCTCCAGAGACTCCAGGCAGTCATTACCTTCTCTTGATGTTTTCCAGCATGTGCAAAGAGGCAGGCTGGTGCTGTACCAGTCCTGATGAGATACTGGTTCCTGTTGGCAGCAACACCTGCCTCTGCACCATTAGTCACTCACATGGGCATGTGCAGAATGACTCTGGGAACTTAGGAGAGATGGCAGTATAAACTGTTCTTCAATTTCCAATTTTGTTATCATTGTTCACCTGGTTTCCTTGCTTGCCTCATGTCTCCGAGGCCTGATCTCGAGAGCAATTTTTCTGCTGGGTGATTTCTTTCTGCAGAACCATTTGCCTTTCTCAGGCTGATTGTGTGCGTGGAAATGAAATTCTGTTGAAACAAATTCATTAAAAGAAGATTAGTAAGATTAGTTGAACTATAACTGGTTTGTGCCTTCCTTGCTGAATGCAAAGAATTGTGCTATATAAACAACAGAGCCAAGGGCCAGCCCTTTTCTGGAAGCGTCTGACATTGCTCCATCTATTCTGGCTCTATCCGAGCTATCTACCAGAAAAGGGATGATACCTTCTGCAAGTTCCTGTTGCTATACATTCACACACGTGCAGGAAAAAAGGACTTTTGTGGCAAGAGAGAAATTTCAAATTTATACAGCGCAGCACTGCTTTGTTTCAGGAAGGGGGGCTCAGGGTGACTGCTCTCATCAGCACAGCACACCAGGCAAAGGGGAGCTTCATTTCTAATGCGCTGAAGCTGTGCAGCCACCAGCGATTGTTCTGTGCCGATAATGGAAAGTCAGAGGCATTTCTAGCTTCCCTCCCCTAAGACTGCCAAAGCTGGCTTCCAGGAGTGCCTTAGCTACTCACAGCCGCTCTCTGAATTGCTCCGGCAATGGGTTTCCCACCCCAGGGCTCTCTCAGAGCTTCTGGGACTGCCTGTGGTACTCAGCCATGCATGAGCGCTGTGACCTGTGTCTTCTCATCCACACACAAACCCATTAGCTGGAGCACTGAGTACCCTAACGGGAACCGAGCATTTTCCCTGACACCAGAGCATCAGCTCGGCTCTGGGCTGGGCAGAGGGAGGGCAAGTTCTAGCAGTGCTTTAAAACAAAGGCAGGAAAAAAGGGCTTATCACACCCGTGCTGCCCCACACATCCCCTCCTCTCCAGCCTATGTCATGGGCTGCTCCTGCTCAGCCCAGCCAGCCTCACTGCCACAGTGCTCTCTGCCACCTTCTTGTCCCTGGCAGGAGGAGGAATGGCAGCAGATTCCCAAGCTCAGCACCAGGAGAAGGAAACAGAGGGTGTCTGGGGACTGGAAGAGGCCAGGCCTAACCAGGAGCTATGGATCACACAGGAAAAAAAATCCTCCCAACTGAATCGTGCTTACCTCAGCTGCACTGGAAACCGCTACTGCGTGGTTGATGCTAAACAGGGTTTAGCTCTTTATAGAAATAGCTGTGATCTTCCCCCCCCTTGGATTTTCTGCTGCCTGCTTTTGTTTCCAGCTCAGGGGAGGGGGGAGGGGGGGGAATGGCAAACAAGACAACAGCAAAGAAAGAACAAAACCAAAGCACAGCAGGTCAGGAAGAGCAGAGAGAAGGCAGATCAGGAGCTCCTGTCCTTGCCATCCCAGAGCACACAAGCAATCAACAACATTAAAAGCAGCAAACACAGAACTGGGGCAAGGAAGAGCTGTTTCAAGGAACATGTAATTGGATGAAGGAACACAGCGCTGCGGATGGACATTCAAGGGCGAGGACATAGCAAAATTTGAACAATTATCTGTATAACAAGAATAACAGAGTTTTAATAGTTAATGACCTTGTGCATGTGGAAATGATGTAACATGGCATGTTCCCCGGTTAAAGCCAGTCAGGATTAGGAGAAACCCTATTAGAGACGCAGACCAGCCCTAACAGCCAACAGCAAGGTTCCCCAGGCCTGCCTGGGAGGTGCTTGGAGCTCCAGGTTTGCTGAAGCTCCATTTGACAAGATGGACCATGGGCCCGCTTTGCCGTAGCAACACATTGCCCTATTCGTCGTTATGTTCCCGTTATACCTACGGTGCATTGCGACGAGCCCAACAGTGGCCACAAACCCACCCAGCCCCACCGCTCGCCTGCCTGGCCGCACACCGGTGCCTCTGGCTGCCACCAGTGCCTGGCTGCACCCACCTTTGGGAGGGAGAACAAATCGCAGATATGAAAACACTTAGGAGAGTATTTAGCAAATAGATTTCATTACAGTATATGCAAACTCCATTTGCAGCTTGAGCACACAAGAGTATTTATGAGAGGAATTTGCTGCTGGAGATAATGAGCCAGTTTTCACCAAAGTGTAAATCTGCCGGCTGCTTGTCGAGGCTCGCAGACTGTCAGAGCACAGATCATAGCTACTGAGTGCTCTGCTAATAGCGTAAACAGTGATGACATTTAGAGTGTTGTTTAACTGAGGGAGGAGATTTAAGTCACTTCTACAGTAATATCTAACCAGGAGTAAACCTCTACAGATCGTACATCACAACTCTGGCAGCAGTCTGTAATGTCTTTAAGCTACATCTTTAAATTATGAATTATGCTTATTAAAAAATCATAACTCTTAGTTGTGGCAAGCATCTCTGGGTAAGATGTCAGAATGATTAGAGCCCAGATCATGAATGCAGTGTCTGTCCTTGTCCCATGGAACAGTTTGTAGGATGGACACACCCATTATAATAGTTTACTGCACCTCTTAAAACCAACATGCTGCAAAGTGCTTCCCGTCAATGATCTTTCCACTTAGGAATTGAGTTAAGTCCCTCCAAGTCTACAGCTGAGCAGGTGAGAACATGAGAAATGAGCAGGATGCATATTTTAAGGGAGTCCTTTGTAACTTTGAGAAAATCGTTTCCTCTAGGCAAAGATTTGCTTATCTTATAGCAAGGTAATTCACTTTCAGACAATGTGAGATAAACATAACATCTCCTTTCTGTCCCCATAGCCAGGAGAAAGTCCTCCATCTGTGCCTCTGAAACCAGGGTCATATCTGCGTGTTTATTTCTGCAGCAGTGCAAGAACTGTGAGAAAGAAAACCTCTGAGCAGCACCAGGTTATGTGAAAATTTACTAGAAGCCAGTGAGTTTCACTTTAAAATTAAAGTTAATTTAGCTTTCAAATTAAAGTGCAAACAACTCCCACTTTGCTAAAGTCAACCTGAGAGTTGTGGCACGTGTATCCCTAAACTTCAGTGAGAGCAGGAACACGGTGCATCCTTTTGTACAAGCTTGCACTGGTCCAGCCCGTCTCCCCTGTGAGGCCAGGGCAGCACAGGAGAGAGCGAGCAGAAGGCTGGTCGGATGGAGGGGCTTCCCCAGTAAAGCAGTATTACTGAAGAGTTTGTGAGGGCTGAGCTGGGTCCACAGAATGGTGGTGGGACCACTGGGGTGTGAGACTGGAGGGGTTTGGGTTTCTAAACTCAAACGTGCCATCCAGCACCGTGGGGCAGGGACACTGGCATGGTGGGGAAGAACCAAGGGCTTGACCACAGGGATATTTCTTCTCACAGAGTGTGTGGGACTTGCAGGCTGCAGTGATGGTGGGGAGAAGCACGGTGGCTTTGCTTGGCCCTGGCTGGGGAGGGGCTGGAGAGCAGGCACAGTGGCAGTGCCAGTATTTCTCTCATCACGCACACCAAAAATAGCACCCAGATTTACTGCAGGCTTTTTCTCCAACCACTTCTCTTCTAATCAGCTGCACAAGGGTCAGCCACCATCCGTGCACCACAGAGCAAGACAGAAATGCTGAACAGAACTTCCAGGTCACTTATTTAAGCTCAAGAGTTTAGTCTTCTGCCTCCCTGAGGGAGGAGTGGGACAACCTGTGGCCAGGTTAACACCGTAAGTGAATTAGCAGCACCATCCATAGGCTTGTAGAAGGAAAGAAAATCACCCAAGCAGCACCACATGAGGAGAGGAACTCCTGGCAGCTTAGCTCAAGCTTTCTGAAAGAGCAGCAGGCTGCAGGCAAGCAGAGCAGTCACAGAAAGCGGCAGGTATCATTTGCTAATGCATTTTGCCCCCCTGACAAATATAAAGCTTGTTAAAGGTGGAAGACCAACAGTGCTGAGAAATATGGGAAGAAGGGAAACTGGTAGCGGCAGCACGAGATTTCATATACCTCTGTCTAGAAGCTTTCCTCAATCTCAGAAATCCCACTCCAGCGAGAAGCTGTGATAGCCCCCTTTATATGGGGTTAGCTCCATATGCTTGCAAGGGCTGCCCAGCTGCGTGAAAGCCTGTTTCTAAAGCCCTTTTCCACACATAACAATGTTTAGTAAACAGCCATTCTGTTGGACCTTGATCCAGCGCACTGGTGCTGGTTGGGCAGACTACGCTCGCTGTGGCCTGAGGTCTCGCACAATGGCACCTGTAGCACTGGGGGATCCCTCCTGCACCGAGCCTGGTCCTCTGGTGTCCCAGGCAGCCACTTTGTATAACCCCGTTCATCAAATAAGCAACCACCAGGTCCTTACAGTGAACCACAAATGCAGTAGGCAGGTCCATCTGAGGATGGACCACAACACTCCTCCAAAGTGAGACCAAACCCCACGTGAACATCATGCCCACCATCTAGAGGGACACGTGTCCTTTTCTTCTCTCTTACCTTTTCCCACCAGGGACCCACCACTGCCGACAGAACGTGGTTTCATGTGCAGGAGCTCTGTGCCTCCCAAATTACCTCGACCTGGAACAAAGGTGAAATGCTTTCTTGAGAAGAAGTACTGGGTGTTCAGCCCTGTGCAGGTGTGGGAGAGTCAGTCTTCTGTGGAGTGCTCCAAACACCAGACTGGCATGTCCAAAGGCATCACTGGTGGTACCACCCATACCTTGGAGCACTGGGTATGAGATGCAAATGCCTCTGGGTTTCTGCAGCACACACAGAAAATAGACCAGCAGCACTGTGGGACCATTCCAGGCTGCTGAGGAAGGTGCTCCATGGGTCTTGGGTATTGGTAAGCATCAGGGATGCCAGGATTTTTGGATGTCTCATGTGTGTAGTCACAGTCCCAGCCTAACTAGTGACTATTTTTCCTGAGGGTATGGAAGTTATGTTTACCTCCCCACTCTCTGCTCCAGCTGATGAGGAAATGCCTAGAAGACAGCAAGAGTTTTTGGGGTGTGACAGAAGCTTGCAGCTCATCAACCTATGAGAGCACACCTATAACACGAGTATTTCTCAACCAACATTTAATAGGTTGCATTTACCACAAACTACTAACGTTAAAACAAAACAAACTGGTAAACACACCAGCTGCACCTCCCACTCTGCACAGCATCCGAGATGGCCAGTCTTCCTTTCTAGCAGCTTATTTCCCCTGAAGAAGCCAGCTGCCGACAAATGTCAGGCTCATCTGTTTTGAACATTAACTCTCTAATTCTCACTTTCTTGGTGGGCCTTTGCCATAGAAACCTTCCTTAGCAACAGGGAGGCAGAGCAGCAGCATCTCCAGCCAGAGGCATTAATGAGACAGCCTGAGTCCCTCTGCATGGCGCATCACCTCGCGCCCTGCGTCCCCAGCTTACCTTTTCCAGCAGGGCATAACTAATAGGTGAGAATTTCCAGCAGAATCGGGGTGTGGGGCAGGAGGGAAACAGCTGTGTGGGAACACCGTTTGGGGCCACTTTGAAGTCAGCTTTTGACAAAGCGCTCATGGTGTGGTTTATGACCCAGCTCGCCTGAGGGAATTTCTTGCATCTGTACCGCCCCAGAATGCCAAGGATGATTTCTAATGTCTGTGGCCACGGGCACAGGGGGTGCCAAGAAGAGCCAAGAGGAAAGTGGGGATGGGATGAGATTTGGAGCATCTCAACTCGGGCTCAGAAGCCACTCTCCCTAAGTGAGAGAGAAATAAGTAGAATGGCTCAGGACACTGAAAACAGCCTGGTGAGCTTTGTGGGAAAGGAATACCCTGACCACAGCCCCATCCTGTGCCATCTTCTGTGATGCTCACTGGCCAGCAGGCAATGGGCACAAGTGTATCTAAGACTAGGGGTAGCACGGCTGTCAGATTGATGCTCAGATGCTCTGTCTTTATTCCTGCCACTGATTTCTGCTGTATCTCCACTTAACTGTTATTTCTTTTACTGGTTAGAAAATCAGTATTTGCCTCTCTGATGGGAGGGAGGCTGTAAAGAGAAAATCAGTAGCATTTGTGATGTGCTGCATGCGTTAAGGGGCAATCCCTCATCCCTGTACCACCACTGGTATGTGGAAATGCAGGCAAGAAAAGCTAGCATATTCTTATTCCTAATCAAATTCCTAACCAGGTGGCATCCAGGCTGCAAAAGAGATGGTGAAGGATCAGGGACAGTGTTGTTATTGCTTCTGTATCATCCTCCCCCCAGGTCTGTGCCTTTCTGTTCCCAATAACTTTATTTTGACAGACAGATAGAGCAGCATGTGTGTTGCTCTGAATTTTCCATTTTTTCAGGGAAATAGCTGACTGCTGCTCTGCAGGCAGGGGCAAGTTGGCTCTGCCTGTGCTTCAAAGCAGATCTGGAGTGAAAACATCTTACCAAGAGTCCAGAGCCAAGCTAAAGCCAGTGATATCCCACTTCCCCTGCAGAGCCTGCTCATGTCCAGCCACCTTAGAGGTCAAGTGTCCTAACAAAAAGCCTCCCCAGCTGCAGCTTCTCTGAGGAGCCAGCACAAAGACATGCACATACAAATATGGAAATGGCCAGTAACCGCCAGTCCCAGCTTAAGGAACCCGTAACTTTATCTTTCCATTCCCTGACTCATCCTGTCACAAACACACCACGCAAACACTGTGCTGCTACCAGCATTACACCGTGACTCACTGGTAAACCTGCACTACTCTCATTTCCAAGCCTCCCTGCCAGGTTTTTCATTATCTGTTCTGCTGCCTGTGGGATCATCACCTGGAGGACGAGCCCTGGTGGTCAGCATCTCCAAACACCTCTCCTCTGCTTACCTGGCAGCACCAGGACATAATTAACTGCAGGCAGCTGACTCGAGTTCACAAACCTGGCTTGTAGGGAAGAGGGAATGACCAACTCGCCCAGCCTGCCCTGTTCAGTGGGAGCAAATACTTCTATCATTATGGGTTGCAGAACCTGCAGAATTTTTATTACATATAAAATTACAATTAGGCAAGAAAACAATTTTCTGTTCCTTTTTGTTTGCTACTTTGGTTTCACATTTTATTGTTTTCTAACTTTTATCCAGTGACCAAATTTCTGCTCTAAGTTGAGAAAGCGTTTGTTTATGTCTCTGACCAAGTCTTTGGCCCTGAGAGGGTTTAGATTAGAACATATTCATTCAACACCAAACTGAAGAGCAACGGGCTTGACTGAATGATTTATTTGACATGTTTGATCTCAAAGACATTTGGAAACTTGATTATATCAAAGCCTGCAATTTATGAAGTCCATTTTCTCCTACTGTAAAGAAATGAACCTAAATTTTTAGATGAATGCTTCCTGAACAAAATAAAGGAAGCCAGTGGCTTTTAAACACACACAAGTATTCTCACACAGAGCTGTGAGTAATCACACATAGAAAGCACACGGAAAAAATCAAACATGCTAAAAGTTAACTGTAACATATTTTTCACCAACAAAGACAGAAAGCTTCAAGACTTAGAATATTCTTGACAGAAAGTCAAAAGTGAATTCTTTTTTCCTAAGAACCGTGCCGCCACTTCAGCAATAAGGATAAGATGCACAAGACTGAGCAGGGCCTAAATTCCCAGGAGTCTGTTACTGGCCCATGCTCAGGTAGCTCCATTCAGGTGCAAGTAATTAAAAAAAATGGAACTGCCTTCAAATCTGGTTTACCCCCGGGGTCTCCATTACAGCAGGTAACCTGAGCAAACCTTTGTTTCTGTGGAGGAAGGTTGCTCTGCAGAGCCACGAGTGTCCAAGGCAGTGCTTGCTCTCGCAGGGAGCCAGGCAAAGAAGGCACAAGGCAGAGAGAGCCAAGAGCTTTGTTTTCTGCAGGCAGAAAAAAAATCCAGAGACCTGTTTTATGTACAGAATGAAAAAAAACTGGAAACACGATCCAACATAATGCCTTAGTGCTTTGTTCTGATCACAGCCTCCTGAAAATGTTTGGTTTTCATTTTTTCCTATGAAACATAAAAAAAAGAGTGCCTATGAGTGTGTTTGGAAACAATTTCTACCATTTTCATTCTGATAAAAGAAAAAAACACATTACTACTTTATTCCTTATATTTCTGGCTCAAGGAAAGAATAATTCCTGGCTTGCACATAAACTGGCAGGACAAAATCATCTTTCCCCTCTATGAGTTCTAGTTTTTCCTTTTATCTTTTTATTTTTTTCTTCTTCATCACTAAGATCTCTGAGCTTACAGGCACCTAAGGTATCAACAATGGTATTTTCTCCTTTGGTATGCCAGCTGGTAAGAGCTGTATCTTTATGGGGGAATGAAAACAAGGTCCATTTTCCTCCATTCCCATTTACCTTACAGGTGCCCTCTCAGAGCTCTACAGGGGACAAGCTCTTGCAAGTCCTCTCCACTGAAAGTCTCCACACAAGACAGGAGAGATCCTCCACTGCCTCTTCAGATCTCACATGCTTCTTAATCACAAAGTAAGATGACGTTTGCCCTCCTAACACATTGTTTTCTGCCACCAGATTAGGTTTCATAACTGGGGTCAAGCACTGATTTCCAATAGGAGTGCTGGGAAAATTCACAGCAACCTACAGCTTCTGTGCGCGTGGCTCATACTTTCTCCACAGGCTGAGTACCAAATAAACAATTTAAATAGGATTCCAGTGTAAACCTGAGTAGCAGAAAGGAAGCTGAAAGAAAATGGGGCTCACAGATGTAACTTTATTTATCTCTCAATTCTGACCCTTTCAAGAGATGCAAATCACAGCTTAATTCATGGCAGCACTGATAGGGCTACACAATGACTGGAGCATATCTCATGCTGGATGATGCTTACAACCTCCCTTCTGTGCATCAAACCTCACGCTAAATAGGAAATCTCACTCCTTGGAGATTTTGATAACCAGACAATCACACTATGTATTTGCGTGTAATAAAAAAATTACACTGATGTCTGCCTGACTTCTTACTGTCCTCTGCATATCTATCACTCGCTTTCTCAGGCATCATTTTATTTAGAGACAGCTACAGTTGTTGCACCTGCATAAAGCAGAGCAGCAAAGCAGCTAAGGCCCACGTGCCATGGTGAAGGCATCAGTGGAAGGGTCTGTCCTCTCAGCAAGAACTGCTTGCTCCGTAACAGCTCAAACTAGTCTGCTGCTGTTCAGCACATTCAGAAAAGTCCATCAGCTTCTGCAACACGCTAAAAGGACACAGGTCTGCAGGGAAAGAGGTGGTAGACATAGCCGTGAGCTTTATATTGTAACCAGTGGTTAAATGGGCAGTTAAATTGAACAGTTTGCTTTAGAAACTTCAAACAAAACCCAAAAACCCCCTAAAATGAAGTCCATCTATTGATGCCTTGGGAAGAACCAATTTTTATCTCTTGATATTTTTTTAAGAAGCTGTATTGAAGACATGAAAAACTTCTACATCCATGCTACTCCAAACTACTCTGGAGCTTCTCTAAAGAGCAGCTTTTCTGCAGCCTTCCTGGCGCGCTAAGGAAGAGCAGATCCCCTCACCACCCACCTGCCAGCCCTTACCCAGGCTACAGACAGCTCCAAGATAGAAAATCTTCCTTGCTAGCCAGGAGGCTTGCTGGAAGGTGAAAGTAAAAACCTGAAGAGCACTTCAAAGTTGAGTTTGACTTCAAACAGCCCTGTTGGGGGACCTGCACATGCAGCTTTTCATGTTTTTGTGCTATGTTTGACTGTTTATCATTAAACCATTCATTCAGCCAGCTCTGCACAATAAGCCTTTTAATGAATCTTAGGCTGAAAAGAGTTCAGCCTGCAGACATAAAAAGTAAAAGTGTAATCTGTCCTTCTTAAAGAAAGCTTTGATATACCTTAAAGTACCATGTTTTTGGAGGTAGTTATATATTCAACCTTCTTTCCTTCCTGTGGGCTTTTCAAGACTTAATAAATTTATGAGCTCCTGTTGACCAAGCACAGCAGGTGTATATATATTTGAGTGTTTTGCTGGAGTCTAGGATAAGAAAACTGGCTCTGAAAATCTACTGTTGGAGCACCATGCACAGGGTCACATGGGAAAGTCTTCCTCTCACGTATCTGTAAGTCTAGGAAGCTCTAATCATAGAAATGCCTGCAAAATTTTCAACCAGCCTGATTGTCAATGGATCAGTGAAACTCCTGATTTATACCATCAAGAATTTGGCTCAGCCTCATTAGACTCCAAAACCTAAACTGAAGTATGTTAAAAGCTTTCTTGGCTATCTGCCCATCCTTGTTATATGGCTTCCATTACACTAGTATTGGAGTTCTTCATGATTTTTAACATATTTTTGTTCACAGTACCCCCACTGGGATGGAAAAAATGATGGTTTCTTCCTTTTATAGGCTGGAAACTGAGGCATAGAGACTAAAGAGTCTGACCCATCAGAAAATACAGGATCCATAAGAATTAGACTCCAAAAATGAGACCCTCAAACTCACACGTTCAAGTGTTCCTGAAAACCCAGAGTCCTTAGCCAAAAGTTTGTCTCAAATGCTTGGCACCATCATCATACCTTCTGCTGGAAAAATCACCTATCAGAAGGTCAATGCTCAGAATAGAAAAGAAGTCAGATGCTCTGAAATGATGAAAGCAAATCAAGTCAGAGAATCCCATTTAGGGCAATGGGGCGCATATGCATTATTTACCCTATAAATAGGCCTCTTTGGACCATGCAGAGATCTCCTGACTTTCTCCCTCGGCATCAGCAGCACCCAGGCCTGCATGAGTCTATTGGAATATTTTAAACTTGCCTTACCTTCTCAAACACTTAGTGGGCAAAAGTAACAGAAAGTTATAGATGAAAGGGATATTATGTGGTTGTGTGACTGTCACATAATGGAACGCTCTCTCTGAGTAATTGCATACAAAGCAATTTTGTGGGTTTTATTGAATAACTCAAGATAATTTAAACCTCCATAAAAGGATAGTGAAAATAAAAAAATAACTCTTTTACAGGAAGACACGTCTTCACATAAAGAATGCTAAAGGCAAAACATTTATGAATGTGTTTTAATTTTAACTTTTTCAGAAAACATTGCAATGTTTTAAAATGAGTGGCTTTTGTTCAGACAGCCAAATTATTTATATAATAGCGTGCAAATTTTTGATGTTGTGCACATAAGATATGTAGCCATGTATGGTATACAAGTGCTGTATGTAGTACCACAGAAAGGAAAAGCCTGGTTCCAAAAAGTATGCCCAGCCTCATAAGAGAAGGGGATAGGCAATAGGAAAGACTTCTTTGTGCATCGTCTGTCTCCTTGCTACTGTACACAGCTACACCTACACCACCTACCTCCACTCATACACTTACCAATTTAAAAATCAGACAGATTTTTGCCCTAAATACTCCTGATAGAGGGCTTTGCAGAACCACACCAGGGACTCATCAATGCCACCTAAAGAGCCAAACACCTGAAGTTACATACAATTACTTTTTCTTTTTTTTTTTTTTTGAAGGGGAGCAATAGCATCAAGAGATTCAACCATTTATCCTCATCTACCCAGGATCTCTGTGGCTGATCTGGGTGGTTGATTTTGGACCTCCTGCCTCCCAGCCCTCTGCTTAGCCAGGTAATAACGGAAGTTATCAAACATGCCACTGAAGATGAAAGCACTGAAAACACACTCTGAGACACAGTGTCCAAATTTATGGACTGTTTGGTTCTCTGATTTTAGTTCCTTTAGTTTTCCTTTTTAAAAGGAACATCAACACTGAATCTTTCTCAAGGTGAGGATTTTGTGAGCAGCGTTATTGCTAATCTTGCTAGTGAAAGAACCTCAAGCAAACAATGACAAGCATAATTCAGTTCGGTTCTCACAAAAACCATATTACAGTGGCAGGGAGCCAGTTTCTGATCTCATTTACACTGGGGCAAAGCCATAGCAACGGCATTGCTGAAGCACGAGAGCAGCTCCTGCTGTACAGGAGCTGGGCAGCCGGCACAGCCTCCCTGGGTAGTGGTTTGCAGCACGATGCAGCCTCCTTCAGCAAATAGGAAAGATCCAGATTGCTCCTTGGAACTAGCAGCAATGTGTTTATGCATCACAAAAAGTTTTTCCTCTCTCATTTAAGCATTTTTCTGTCAAGCTGTTCAAGCAAATTCTCGAAAACCCAGGTAATGGTTTGGTTTAGGCTTTGATCCTGTGTTAGAAGGTTTCAGGAACGTGTATCCCACTCTTTTCTTCTTAGGAAAGCAGGCCATGAGACACCAGGGTATTTACGCACTCTCTTCAGCCAGGTGTCAGCAAGACTTTGTCAGGTGCTTACATGCAGAAAGATGTCAGGGTCCACAGCCACTTGCTCCCCTGCACAGGTGCTTGGCTAAAGTCACCCAACTAAGCTTTCACCATGGTGCCCTGCAGATCGAGCATGTTTTGTCTTGGGCAGTGACTGATGTCAGTTGTGAGATGTTCTGGGGAGCGTGGCAGTGCTCAGTGCTGAGTCAGACCGAGGGGGAATGACTCACCCAGAAACGTCGATGAAAGACATTATTTCTTCTCTCCAGGCTGCCCTTGTGCCCGCTTTCATCCTTAAGAGCAGGGTCCCTTTGCACCTTTCTAGAGAGCAGCTGAACAGTTTTTAACAACACAGAGTTTCAATATGCTGTTCTTGATGTTTCTCTCATAGCAGATGCTTCGTTCTGTGCCTGTGACAGAAGACACTTTGTGCCATTGCAACAGCAGCAACCACAAAGGCGGCTAGACATAAACCAGCAGCAGGTCTGGGAGGGTAAGCTGGAACAGCAGACAGCCAACAGGACAGCCTGACTCCCGCTTTTGCACAGCAAATGGCTGCACACTTGTACCTCTCCATGCCTCTCCAAACCACCCAGTGATTTGCTGTTTGCTCTAGGTCTGAGGTGGGAAGAGAGAGCAGGTCATTAAGTACACGCAATTATTATGTGAACGTGTCTGATAGAGCAAGTCAGAATTTTTTCATACTTCATGCTTTTAAGAAATCAAGCTTGTGTACCACTGCAACAGAAAAAAGCACGAACACTTTCAAGAGACGCAGATACTGTCATTAACTTGTCCCCTCAAGTAGCCTCACAGTAGTCACTACATGATGGGCTTACCTTTTAGGCTCTTTGTTCCTGAGACTTTGCACATACTTCCCTGTGTTTTAAAAGATGGAGCTTGCATCCATCTGGGTCCATCCTCTCAATTCAAATAATCTTCCAGGCTTCCGAAGGTGATAACTTATTTTTAATAGCCTCATTACATCAATATGTAGCATTTGTTCATGTGTGTTTCCATCTACACAGGTAAGAGATATCATCTGCAAATACAGTAAGAACAGGAGAGCTACATAAGAAACAGAAAAAACAGGAACTGAAGAGGACATGTGTGTCACGAACAGGGTTGTAAATCACAGCTTCACTCCTAAGCCTACCAAAATAGCTGAAACACTTCACTGGCCCACACTAAGGTAGCTATATGGCATTGTTTCATGACCCGTTTTACCTGACAGGTCTGCAGAAAAATCCTCGCTGAGGTCAAGGTAGACAACATCCCACTGCGCTCCCCTTGTCTACCCAGCCAGTCATTCCATCATAGAAGGCTATCAGGTTGGACAGTCATGGTTTCCCCTTGGTGAATCCATGTTGACTACTCCCGATAACCTTTTCCTCCACATGCTTAGAAATCACCTCCAGGATGAGCTGTTCCACCACCTTTCCAGGGGGGAGGTAAGGCTGGTTGGCCTGCATTTTCCTGGGTCCTCCTTCTTGCTTTTCTTGAAGACTGGAGTGACATTGGCTTTCCTCCAGTCCTTGGGCATCTCTCCTGTCCCTCCATGACCTTTCAAAGATGATGGAGGGTGGCTTAGCAATAACATCTGCCAGCTCCTTCAGCACTTGCGGTGCATCCCATTGCTGCCCATAGATTTATGGTGTCAAGTTTGCTTAAGTGATCTCCAATGCGATCCTCCTCAACCAAGGGAACTTCTCCTTTCTCCAGACCTCCTCTCTTGCCTCCGGGGTCTGGGATTCCTGAGAGCTGGACTTAGCACTAGAGATTGAAGCAAGGAAGGCATTCAGTAACTCCACCTTCTCAGTGTCCTCTGCCACCAGGGCACCCACCTCACTCAGCAGCGGGCCCACATTTTCCCCAGTTGTCCTTTTACTACTGATGTACTTGAAGAAGCTTTTCTTGTTGTCCATGACATCCCTCACCACATACAATTCCAAATGGACTTTAGCCTTCTTCATCATCTCCCTGCACATTCTGACAACATTCTTATATTCTTCCCCAGTGGCCTGTTCCTTTTTCCACATCCCATAAACCTTCTTACTCTGTTTGAGTTTTGCCAGAAGCTCCTTGCTTAACCATGCAGGCCTCCTGCCCCCTTTGCTTGATTTCTTACCTATAGGGATGCACCGATGGACTTCGGGGAAGTGATGCTTGAATATTAGCCTGCTCTCTTAAAGCCCCCTACCTTCCAGACCCCTAATGAGATTCCTCCAAGCCGGTCCTTGAAGAGGCCAAAGTTCACTCTCCTGAAGTCCAGGGTTGTAACCCTACTTGTTGCCCTGCTTCCTGCATGTAGGATCCTTAACGCCACCATCTCATGGTCACTGCAGCCACAGGTGCCCCCAGCCTTCACACCCCCAACCAGTCCTTCTTTTTTTGTTAATACACGGTGCAGAAGCACACCTCATCTTGTTGATTCCTCCACTATTGGCATCAAAATGTTACCATCAATGCTCTGCAGGAACCTCCTGGACCATGTGTGCCCAGCTGTGCTGTCTTTCCAGCACATACCAGGGTGGTTGAAGTCCACCACCAGAAGCAGGGCCTGTGATCATAAGGCTACCTCCAGGTGCCTGTAGAAGGCCTCATTGACTTCCTCTTCCTGATCAGGTGGCCTGTAGTAAACACCTACAACGGTGTCACCCATATTGGCCTACCCCTTAGTCTTTACCCATAAGCTCTCAACACGTTCTTCACGCACCCCTAAGGAAAGCTCAGTACATTCCATTCTTCACACATACTTCACCACCTCTCCTTGCTGGTCTGGCTTCCCTAAAATGTACACATCCATCCACGACAGCGTTCCACTCATACGAGCTATCCCACCATGTCTCTGTAATTACGATGAGATCATGGCCCTATGGCTGCACACAGATCTCTAATTCTTCCTGGTTATTCCCTAAGCTACACGTGTACAGACATTTCAGAGAGGTAATTGAGCAGGTCTCCCGGGAAGGCTGCAAGAGGATCCACCATAGCCATGCACACCCCTCAGGTGACCAGCCTTCTGGTACTCACCTTGGGAGGCAGCTAAGGAACATATATTGCTGCTCTGGTTGGTGTTGCTTATTCTCCTGTTGGGTGTGATGGCGTGACCATTGCCACTTTGGACCGCTCCCCCCAAGTCCTTCAGTTTAAAGCCCACCTCACTAAGTTAGCCAGCCTCCTAGCAAAGATCACTTGCCTCTTGTAGACAGACGGATCCCATCCCTCCCTAACAGTCAAAGAATGTCCCATTGTCATAGAAGCCAAAACCCTCATGACTGCATCAGCCACAATGTCGTGGCTTATTTGAAGCAATCCTAAGAACTGGAAGCATGCCCTACCTTTCTGTCGATACTGGGAAGTTATTTTTCACCAAATTTTAGAGGTGGTGCAAGGAACAAAAAAAGTGCTTGCATAATTGCATCCAGAACAAAGGAAAGAGCATTCAGTCTCTCCCTTCAAGTTGTGGCCCTCGCATGTACTCATGCACTATAGCACACCAAGAGACATTTAATCTTTCCATGACAGCACACAACTAGGCAATCAGAGAATGTTCTTTTGGTCCCTACACTGACACCGAGAATGTACTCAAGCCTGGCCAGTCAGGGGAGGAAGAAGAGACCATGCCATGCTGCTTGCATCCTCTTATCTTTAGTCTGCTCTCCTTAATTTAGACAGACTTGAAAATGTGTGCTCACTGTGGGTCACACCTACCCAATAACACATCGTTGGGATCCAGAGATGTTAGTGAGTTTGTGTGGATAACAGCATTTTCCTTCGAGAAGACAGAAATAGTTGACATTTTAATGGTATAATTAGCCTTCATTCCAAGAATAGTCACAAGAATCAGAAATATGAAGTGGGAGCTTACAAAATTTTATCAGTTTTGTCATCTCTTTGGAGAAAAAACTGCCAACTGGCCTCAATTAATCATTCAAGGGTATAGTAAATGCTAGAAAATACATTTTCAGAACAGTTTTACTCCAGCCTCCTTAGAAATCAAAACAATTTTCTGTTGCTCTCTCTTTCCACAGCAAAGCTGAAGTATGTCACCAGAAGTAAAAATTTTCTGGTTAATTAATGAATCAGTTCATTACACTTGGCTGCCATATCTGAGCATATAAGTACAAAGCAGCAGCATTAGGTTATAAATAGATCCAACCAGGGTATGGTACATGTACATTTGCATAAGGGATCTAAGAAGTTGATGAGTAGTATCTGCTGTGGAATTTGCACAGGTTCATTACAAGCAAAAATTTTCTACAGATACGGTATAGAATTTGGGGGAAGAATCAAATGTGAACTTGCATTCTTTTTACCACAAAGAACACATTTTGCAACCAAGAGTCAAAATTTAAATCCAAACTTAACTTTGCTCCAGAGCAGTGTCCTTTTGCTGCTGCCGTTTGGTCGCATGCTGTGGGGCTGCCCCGTTATCCATCAGGCAAATTGATCATTGTCCAGCCTAGTGAAGAGCAGCTTGCCAGACAGCCCTGCCATGCAAGCTTTGCTCCAGCACAAAGCAAAGCTCTAGAGATGGTGACCTGCACATCCCAGCATCAATGGCTATCGATCTGTGGTCCTCTGCTTCATCAGTGCACTACACGGAGCCTGCATAGGTCAGTCAAGCCCGTCAGTTTTTCTAGGTAGCCTAAAACTTAGGTACTTCACGTTCAGTATTGCAATGTACACATTCCCTTAGGTCCATAATCTTAATCACCCTTCTAATATTGTGCTGTTGATGTGGGATTTAGGTTTCTTTATCACTTTTGTTCTTATCTCTGCTGTTCAGAGTGGGTAAATGCTTTTGGATTGATCCAAGTCACTGTTCTTTTTCTTCACAGCCTAACACCTATCTTTATTCTGTCCATCTCTCTCAAGAAAGGATTAGATTGTAGATTTGCCTGGCTTTTGCACAACAGTTAGGTAAACACAGAGAATACGAAAGAGGCATTCCGCTGCAACATCTTACTTCTCCCTTTTTCCCATCGCAACATGCATTTTCCTCAGCACACCATGTTTCTAACTTACAGGTCAACCCTTGATCCAGGCCTATGCTGAAAATAAGGTATGGCATAAGTGAACGTGAGCTTCTCAGGACCCATACATCTGCTCATTCTCCCAGCTGCAAAGGTACACACCCATACAACCAGTGAAGCGTAGGTCCGCACTGCCTGCCATTTGCATCCGTAAGACAAGCAACATAGATCACTTGGAAAAAAAATCCCACAAAATGGAAAAGAAATGAAATAATAAACCAGTTTCATTATGGTGGCATCGAATTCACAGCAAAGGAAGGAAGCTTTTGGGAAACTATTTTGATAGTTAGGAAATAGTCTTTGATCCCACTGGGAAGCCTAAAAGATCAGTTGCAAGTTACAGTTAAAGATGTAATGAAGATGAGCTAATACACAGCAAGATGTAAGGATATGATGGTAAAGCAGTAGACTGTTTTTAACTGTGCAAAGGACATTTGTGGGAAGGGCTTATGAGGAGAGATTCAGAAGGTTAAAACATGCAATTCAAGACACTGGGAAAAAAGCAATAGGGAGACAACAGTAGTAATATTTAACTCTTTGTTGTGTTTTTGAGCTTTTAAGTGCTTTATAGACAGTACTTTAAAAAAGGGCTTGGAAAGGTGTTTTGACTGCTGGAGTGGAAAAGATCGCCTTAATTATTATCTCATGTCCAACTGATGCTTAGATGCTGTTTCAGAGGAAGGGAAGTGCTCAACCTATTCTGAATATAAAACATCTCATCAAATCACCCAAAGTGGGACCATTTCAAGCTATCACAAATGCTTGCAAAGATTTCCCAAGATTAAGAACTTGCTCAGCAAAAGGAAAGGCACCATGAATTTCCCTTCCTCTGGGACACAGGACAGCCCTGCAAAAGGCTTTGGCAGTGTTCCCTAGGACAGGGTTCTTAGAACTTATATTGGGTATTGAACACAGCCCTTTTGTGAAGGGGCACATGCTTACCACAATATCCTACTTTGGGTAGCAAAATCAGACATACTGAACCAACCCAGCTAGGAAATTAAGAATTTCATTGCTACTAGTAGGTGTACGTTATTGTTAACCTTTCTCTGAAAATACCTGATCATCTATCATATCTTAAATAATTCTGCAGTTTGAAAGAAGTCCAAACATAGCTGAGGCAGTTAATTACCTATACAAAGTGAAGGAGCACAGTGTTCCTATGTAGTTTCACATAGTTCTGATGTTCTCAATAACAAAGTTGAATAGGAACTCTTTGTCAGCTTTCTAAAAAAATCCCAAACTCTTCAGCTGAGAGTGAAGAGACCCTGAGAGGAAAAATGAAATACACAAGAGAGGGGAGGAAAAAAAAGAAAAAAAAAAAAAAAGAGTACTCTGATGAAATTCAAATATCTCATATGGTTTCTGACTCTGCTTGAAGACGGTCATGTTTAAATGCACAGTTCATCCAGCACAACTGTCTCATTCTGTTCCGAGCACTGCGTTTCCCTCCTCCTGGCCGTAAGTGCTTCTTCCATTGCAGATCCCCGCATTGCAAGACAGCCATTTGTTCCCTTGTTTCATCCTGAAAAACAAACCAAAAAAGCTCTTGTTTCCTTTAGGGAGCTATTTTGTCATGCAGATTTTGAGGCAAACCAAAAAGTACAGAATTGCTCTAATTTAATTTGGAGAAGTAGCGATAACTGTTCCTGCAAATATGTAGGGGAGAAACAGACTGCACCTTTTTGATACACAAGAATGTAAGGAAAGGTGGACTCAGACTAAAATGGCCTTGGCCAGCTCCAGATGTGAACATGTCATGATTTCAAACAGTTTTGTAAGAGGGGTTCTTGGGTAAGCTCTCTAGAAACACAAGGTCAAGACATAAACATCCAGGAAAGAGGTAAACTTTTTAAAATTCGCAAATTCTCTAGACAAAAAATGTGTCAGTCAAAGCAGGCAAAGATTTCATCCAACAAATAGGAAACTCAGATGACACATTCCAGTCTTGTCTACTGCACAGACATTCTCCATACCTCCCTAAGTAACTGAGAAATCAAACCAGCAGATAAGGATTTGGTATGTCAGAGTGGAAGTTATCAGTGTAAAAGTGTTAAATTCTACAACATCGCAGCCGCGGTCAACAGAATTAGAGTTCTTAATAAGAGGAAACAGAACATAAATTGTAGCTGGCTTTTAGCCTTTCCACAGATCCAAAAGCACAGATCCCTTACATTCATTGCAATAGCAATAGTATAAGTTTTTCTTTCAGAAAGATGAGGGGTTTTTTTTGCGCTGTTACTACATAACAGAGTTGATATTTGCCCAGGTCTTAACCTTCAAGGCAAGTTATCTTCAGAGATATAAGCTATTAGTCCAGGAAAGATAGTGATTTAGAATTAAAAATCACATTTTTTCTCTCTCTGTCCTTCTGTTTCCCCCCAATACAGTATTTGTCTGCAAAAGTGTACTTCCCAAAGGGTCAGATTAATATTAGTCCAACACCTTAACTGGCCAATGTTAGCTTATTTCAATGCATGCATATCACCAGACCAGCTGGGAAACCAGTTCAATAACACGCTTCTATCCAACTTCGACTGATTAAAGCACAGTTTGACCTTAAAGACATATATTCCTTCCCATTTCTGGAAATCTTGTGGGTCTGTAGGAAAGAGAGTAAACGTCGCAGCATTATTAAATTTCTCCCTCGAGGTACAACTGTGAAGAACGGGTACTTAGCAACCAGAAACAGAGGAGCACAAGATGTTCTATCCTAATGGTGCACTTCGTAAGGAAATACAAAAGCTCGCATCAACCTGTAACATCTAGGCCACCACAACTGCTCCACAAACAGCTCCAGACTTGTAATTGACAGGAAATGACCAGATTTAAAAGCTTAATGTGTCTGACATATAACTCAGCCCCACAAACTACTTGACGTTTGCCTCCTTACCATCACCATCTTTTCTAATTGGATTTAAATGAGTAATCTCAGTTTTAAAAGGTTGGTTCAATATTTATGTTGGTTATTAAGGCTGAGGAGTCAAGCGGTGAAAACACTAATTTCTGCAAGCAGATTGCCTGACATTTGAACAAGACTGAAAATTCTATCAGCATGGCACATTTTTCTTAGCAAAAAGTTCATGTAATTTCTCAGGCATTAATCAGCAGAAGTCACTCTTGGATGATGAGGAAATGACAACAACCTGGATCCTCTGTGCCATGTCATCCAGTCTCACTGGCATGTTCATTGAAATGGGAGTTACAGATTACACAGCTGAAGACAAATCCAGCACGTCCTCCCGTACAGACCTCAAACCTGACTGGGGAAACTGTATGGGAATCTGCTTAATGGAGGGATGAATTCAGGAATGCAGCTAAATGACCAGTCACGAGAAGGCACCACATAGGCACAGGAGAAAGAATAAATGAGTTGGGGGCCAGGGTACCCTGTTGCAACAAGCTGTATCCATGTTCTCACCATGGCAACATGGCCTATGGAAAAGGAAGGGCTATTCTGGTCCCGGGACACAGTGACACCACACATCTAGTGAGTGTAACCGCTTGTCAGAGGCAGTGTGATGTAAGACCAACCCAAGTTCCTGCCTATTGCCAGAACAGGGCACACAGTGTGGCCTAGGTACCAGGACGTGCGAGGACCAGCTGAACTCCAGTGCTCTTTAGCTGCAGCTTTTTCAAGATGCCAGTGGGTGAACTCTGCCTTCCCCCACGCCACTCACCCCACCCCACCCCCCATTTCAGAGCCTTCAGCCACATCCAACTAAAACACACCGAGAAACTTCTTGGCTTGGCAGGAGATGAGGAAATACACCCCCTAAGTGCGTATCATTCAAATGGTTATTTAATGAGTCGACTGACTTGTGTCAAGGCTGCAGCCAGAGGAAATAAAGGCTTTTAAGGCATCTTCCTGATCGTTCAATAAACAGACATATAGCACCATGACCGTTCCTTCTTTACAGGATGGTTGAGTAACATCATCATGCTGGGAATCACATGTAAGCCAGCCAACTTTTCAGCTGCACTGCAAACCAGGAGCAAACAGGGAATGCCAGGGAAGGAAATAGATCAGACACAAAGATGAGAATAATCTCAGGGTGAAGCCGACTAGTCTTTTAGAGATGTAAGTTGAAAAAAGAAAGCCTTTGAAATTGCTCCAGAGTTTCATGCATACATGAAAAGTTGAAGACTAGCGCACTTTTTTGCTTCAGGAACATTTTTCCTTTCCAACATCCCTCAAGAAATGTATATGGTGATGAAAAAACGTTTAGCTAACCTGTACCACCAGCACATAAAAAAAGAAGGTAAAAAATCCCCACAAAAAGAACGCAACAAACACCCCTCTTGGTTTAAAATTGCTGATTAATTACCAGAAATTACTCCCTCCAGTATACCAGCTGCACAGACCCTCTCTGCTATTCAGAAAGTTTTATGACTGTGTTTTTTAATTTCTTAAGGTGTGATTAAATTTTCAGTTATAATTTACAGAAAATATGTCAGCCTAGAGGTCCTTTCAGCGATGAAACACAGGTTACACGCTGCACCGCTGCTGTGTCCTGCTTCCTGTGTCACACAGATCTGAGGACAGTCTATCCTCTCTGCACGGGCAGCTCAGGAAGGCCTGCTAGCCTGGGAAAAAAAATGTATCTCTGTTGTCCACCAAGCAGTGGCTGGTTTCATCGGTGATAAGAGCTGCCGTCTCATGTGCTCTCCAGATAGCTGTTTTGCAATGTGTTACTAAAGACAAATAAAGACTGGGGCACCTGAGTTTTGCCCTTCCTCTGGAGCTCCATATGAGTTTAAAAGAAATGGAAGTAGCATTGCATACGTCCCCCTCTATATATATAGCCAAATTCTAGGGAAAGAAAGGGTACACGTATATGCTGAGTCAATGACTAATATATGCCCTGTTTGAAATTTCAGTATTTTCCAGGAGTTCATAATATTTTTTTTCTAAGAGCAGAATTTGGTTAAATTTTAACTGAAATAGAATAAACAGGATAATCACAAATGAAGCCTGAGTACGGTTGGCTCAACTTGTCCATTAGATCTACTAACAACTTCAGAAACCTTCAGGAAAAATCCTCAAACTTAAGAAAGTGCACAAGAAGTTGATCTGAGTTAAGAAACAGTCAGCTGTTTCCTAATGATTGAATTTCAAATACCTGTGTCGGTCCACCGCCACACATCCCTGTGGCATCCGTGGGATTTCTCAGCTCCCTCTCGCGGCCACGTTAACAAACACGGGCTGGTTTCTTCCAGCACTTGCTGTAGATTAATGAGTGACACAAAAGGGCAGTTTGTCGTTTTCCGAAGCAGGAACTGATTTTAATCTCCTCGGTAGCTAAATGAGTCACCTGAGCTCCTGCTGAATCACTTGTCACAACCAGCGGTAGATGTTTCTTTGCTGTCTCAGGGCACAGGAGAGGAGAGCAGGATGCATAGGCGGTGCCTTAAGGAGGCAGGGCAGGGGAGGTGTGCCACTTGGGGGGCTCCTACACCTCCAGATGGGTACGGCAAGTGCTGCTAACGGCTGGGCTGCTTCTCAGGGCAGCCTAAAGCAGGGTGTTCTCCAAAAAAAAGTGAGCTGCCTTTGCCACACATGTTTTCAAGGCTGCTCCAGCAAAGACGTGCAGGACACCATCAGCCAAGGGTGGAGGTGACAGGACAACTGCTGTGCTGCTGACCCCAGCACACAGACATGCTTGGGGTGGCTGGTGAGGAGACACCAGCCTGATTTCTACAGCCAATTAACGAGTAGAAAAATAAATATCCACTACCACACTCTTCTGTAGAATGGGTTACAGTAAGGTAATGGGCAGAGAGCAGCAGAGAGAGTTGCAAGCCAAATCGAACAGATTTCTGAAACCAGAAGTTTCAGAGCTTGGAGGCTGGGTTGAAAAACTACTGTTTTAAAAATAAAAGGTCATATTGTGCAACCTGTCATATGAGTTCTGGCAATGGCTGCTTTTTAAACTGACAGAACACTAATTACAAACTTATGGTATCAATTTGCAGAGAGTCATTAAAGGCATGACTGAGATTTCCCATTTATTTTTAACACAAGTAAAATGGAAAGACAAAAAAAAAAAAAAAAGTTGTTTCTTTCATCCTAGATTCATTTTTCCCTCAAACTAAACACATTGTCTCAGAAGACTGATTGTCCTCATACCACTAAAAACTGGACTGCAGGTTTAGCACTTAACTCTTGACAGATCTGGGTGGTGCACATGGCAATAAATGAGTTACAGCCATCCAAATTGTGCAAAATTGTTAATTTTGGAACCTTATTACTGAAATGTATTGCAGGCACTGTGCCATAAGCATACAGTCCTGCAGGTGTTACATTAATAGATCCCCTATTACTACCTTTTAACACAGGAAGTTTACTGAAGAAAAGTTCACTTATTAGAATTAATTAAAATTCATCAATAGCATTTATTTTTCTTGCAAATCAATACTACCTAATAACAAGACTATCAATATCTGGTGAAGTTCTGGATCATATGTTCCAGAAAAAAAAAAATAGTTTGTGCAAAAGTATGCAAATTTAATTGCAGATCATTTGTATATGCTCAATTACCACAGTGCCACAGGCAAATAAGATGCTAAAATGCTCACATGGCTAAAACTTGCTGTTCTGTTTGCACTGGCAGTTATCTGATCGTAATGCAGAATTGCTTTTGCTAAGCTTGTTGATGTGATCATTCAAATAGAAACTGTAACAATTAGGCCGCAGGCTTCTTAATTTAAAAACAGTACCCCCAAACTCTGCCACCCCCATCTGGCTTGCCCCACTGTCCCCAGGACTGTAATGGGCTTTTATTATGGCACTCATCAGACCTTGGATCCAGGCTCCAAAAGACAAATCCTTAATCACAAGACTTGGTGTCAAGATGCTGCAATAATATGCAGTCAGAGAAGTTAAATGCTTCACTTACGAAGAAAGAACAGCAAAGCTGCCTCAAAAAGCCCCACAATATGTTAAGCTGTTGTACAAACTCAGTTCCTCTTGCAAGTAATTATTTCACATTGAACAGTATTTTCCTTTTTCAGAGGTTTCAAAGGAAGAAGAAAAAAAAAATCCAACAGACCAAAATATCCCCCAAAATATTCTGCAAGCCAGAAGAAAGCCCAGTGCTCTGAAAGGTGGACATCAGATGGAAAGAGGACTCCACAGCCCCAAGGAGCTGCAGTACCTGGAGAGCTGCTGCCCCCAGAAATCACTTCAGCACCTCATACTGCCCATTTTCTGATAGTTGAATGTTGCATTTCACCACAGCTCAGCTCCCTACACCTGCCACCTCATCACCCGTGTGTGGCACCGACTCGGGATCACAGGACGCAGTGCCCGGGAAAGCCTTCTTTAGGCTGTCATCCCTGGTTGTCACTATATCCAGAGGTGCAGGATTTGCCCTTTTGCCAGGGTACCTCAGCACCAGAGGTGCAGCCAGCCCCACCTGAGTCCCTGCACAGGGGCAGCAAGGGGAGCTCAGCATCAACCTGGGGAACCAAACTACCTCTTGTCAAAAGTTTGCCACAGCTGCGTTATTGTGGTCTGGGGAACATCTGTCGATGCAAACAGAAATTGAATGTTTCTCCCTTCACTCCCCCACCTTCCCCTTCCTGTGTATTTGTGGCCGAGAGGGAAAACAGATTTTTGAGATCACTCCCACCACTAAATGCTAACACAAGTAATTCTGTTAATAGGTTAATTTTGGGCTGAAAAGCTTGCACAGCAGAGAAGAGTTTAATTTCAAGAGAATTTTAGGGAAAAGCAGATCCGAAATGACACCTCAAAAGTACTCATTTCACCACCAGACTGTTTGTCTAACTGTCCTGAGCTGGGAACACAGCCTGCAGAACAGGCGTGGAGCAATGCGGGCACAGCGATAGCTGGCACTGAGCAGGGAATTATGAAGTGCAGATGCAGAGTTTGGCTAAGACTTTCAAATGCTAAAAGGCTACAGTTGGAATCTGGTTTTTGGAATTGTCATTGTTGCGAGCCCTTTGAAATCTAACCATTTTTGCACATTTTAACATTGCATATGTAGATTGCATATTTTAATTTTTCACATTCTCTCTTAGGCAGGAGGAAATTACGCAGACTAATAGTGCACACATTTTAGAGAAAATGCCTTTGGGGAAACAATAACCTATAGCTAATTTACTGAGGGAGGTAAGTGATATTCCTATACTTTCCTAGCTAGCATGATATTTAAAGATGCTGCAAAAACCTAATTACACTATATGCTGTGAAGCAGATACAAGACTAAAACCTGTTTAATAGTTAAGCCGGTTGCTATAACAACCACATTTCAAGGACATGGATATAAAAAACACACACAACATCTGCATTAACAAAATGTCTCTCTGCAATTGAACTCTACCTTATAACAGAACCAATTAAATTTGAAACTTCTGTGTTCAAAATAAACAAAAAATAGGATCTTGTGTTACTGTCAACAGAATCCCATCTTTAAATACCAACAGCCTCTCCATGGGAGATTTGCTATTTAATTCATCTGGTTTTGGATTCCTCCCCAAATGCTTCCCCTCCAAGGAAAAGAAGTCAACCTCAGTGTTACCACCTCAGTCAAGCAGACATTTAAACATCTGGCTCTTCCCACTGAAGTGGGTGGGAATATTGCTTTGGACATGTATTGCACCATGCTTAGAGATAGGACTCCTTCCAGCCTTTGCCCACAAAATTAAGAAACAAGAAAGAAGAGAAATGAATGCTCCAGTGTAATGTAACATAACACGCCAGGCCAGGAATCAGCAGTTGTTGGTAGGGTTTTTTAAACAAATCAAGTAATTGTTTGGCACACCTTTTTCCTTATTAGACCATTATTTAGCAGATCAGGATAGAAAAAGGCTGTAGAATAATTTTTTTTTTTAAAAAAAAGGAATAAAACTTAAGTCAAGCTGAGGCCAATAGAGGTGTGTTCAGTGAGATTCAAGAGTAGATGATTTGTGATGCTCTGAATAAATAAATATGAACACTTTTTATGGACTAGGGAAGTTCAGCTCTACTTGAATGTAATAATGCACAAAGGGACTGTTATGCACAAAACATAGTAATAGCCACTGATGAGGTTATTAAGATTGTTATTTCAGAATAAAAAGTAAAGAGAATACAGACTTTTGCATAATACTTTAAGCCATTTGCATGCCCTAAATGGTGACATCACAAAGAAGCGTAGCTCAACCTTACATGGTGATTATTTCCACAGCATCAGGAGAATTCAGTTCACCCATGAAATATTCCACAGCTAGAAAGAACAAAAGTGATTTGTATCTAATTTAGGAAATAATTATTTTCAGCATAAAAAATATTCATAAGGAAAGTTTCAAATATGCAATACTGAATTGAGGGTTGGTAATAGTGTTACTGTTTACAAAGGGATGAATATAGCTTCCTCCTAGTTAATTCTATGCTTCGCATCACTAGTCGTAAAACACAGCAGTGGAGAGTTAAGAGGCAGTAGCAGTACTCGTACACCTCTGATTTACAAATGACCTGACATTTCTGTACCCTATTTCTCCGATCAGAGCACCTGCAAACTGTAACTCCAACAATAATTACCACAAATTAGTTTGACTTGCTCCATTCCTTCCTTCTCTTTTTCAGTTTCTTGGATTTACATATTCTAGGAAGACAGCTTCAGAAGCAAGATTAAATTCAGCAGAAGTTTCACACAGCTTTCCAGAACTGTGGATTTGTTAATAATAAGCAGAACATACAGGTTTCTTTACAACTATCTTTGAGCTTCCTCTTGAAAATAGCAGCTGTGGCTTTGAATTAACATTATTGTTTTCATTTGATTGCACACCTTTTAAAGAAGCAATAAGAGTACTGGAAGCAGAAGTTAATAACTTCGTTACATTGGTCAAGGTTTCTGGTTTCAACCCAGATTGCGTACTAGGAAGGCAGTCTGCCAAAGTCAGGCCACAGAAAGTGGTTTAGCAATAAAAATCATACTCCTTTTCTTCTTAAATGTAAACACAAACTCTGACATTTATTAGAGCAAAACTGTTTACAGCAGAAGGCAACAAGAATATTATACCATTGATGATAGAAAAACACAAGTTGCAGGCCTCTTGCTTAAACAAAACTAGTGCCATCCCTAAAATGTGCTTTTTGGCTGGGTGAATTTGCAATCGCCCTCTTGTATCTGTTTTTAAATTCAGAGGCTTTCAAGAACTTTTAGCAATGTGCTTATCAATTACTGGACATACTCGACTTCCAATCCAGAGGTCTAACGGGAGGAGCATGGAAGGTTAAGTGTATCATAAAATGTGTTACAGCAGCTGTTAAAGCCAAAGGCTGAAATCCAACCAGCTAATGCAAAGGAGACTCTTACCATTGTTTTCAAGAGAGACAGGATTTCACTGACTAAGCTGATATATTAAATCATAAGTTCAAAGTAAGAGATGCTGCTGTGATACTAACCACCACAAACAAAACCCCCAGACTAGCAGCTCTTTACTCAAAGATGTATTAAGATCAGAAAAGCTAAATGCATGTTACCGATTTGCAAAGGAGACCAAATACAACAAAGTAATGCTTATGCACAATGCCTGATTCCTACCGTTTAAAGGTCATGAGCACCTAAACTAAACATGGAAATCAAGTCACAAAATAGCTAGTAATTACATGAAAAGGCTGACAAGAAGAAAGGGAATTGCCTCATCACTTCATTGACATTAACTGGTGTCACACTCATAGCGTATCTAAGATACTGCCATTGTCTTCCACACCTTACTCTTTTCTTCTTAAGACAACAGGTGTGTGAGAAGAGGTAATATTTTATTTAAGCCAAATGATATAACTGAAAAATCCCCAAATTATCAGGCATATAATCTCTAGTTCATCTATTTTGTAGCCTTAAGCATCTGGAGGCCAGTGAAGACCTGCCTCCTCTTCAAAAGAGTAATGATGCCAGCACTGCAGTTTCTTTACAAGAGGAACTTGGACACAGCCGAGGCATGCACAGCAGCCTTGAAGTCCCTGCTAGACCCTGCACAAGCACTGGCAGGCTCCCAGCTGGAAGACAAGCTGTGAAGCTTCCTCAGGGCTATCGTGACATGTGCTAGACACATTATTCCATTTTCTTCCATTTCAGAGAGCTGTTCTGGTTTCCCTGGTATTCATTTTCCTATTGCTAATCTTCTTTAGCCCCCAGCACAATTTTCAAATTACAGGCAACGATAAGGATAATGTGCACAAAGCGACTGATGTTAAATGTTGTCATCTGTCTCCACTAAAACCTTTTGGTTATTCAACATAATAACTGGCAAGAAGACAGATGACATCCTTTATATATTTCAGCAAATTTGATCTATTATCAATTATTTATGCCCACTTTTGGTTAGAGATGAGAGAGAGACAGCCCATTTTTCACAGTTTCCAAACTGAGGCTTTCAGGACTGGATTCAATTACAGCTGAGTTATGAGATAAAGTTGGGGTGAACGTTGCTGCCCTCTGACAGCCTATACAGACTCTGGTGAGGCTGAATGTCTGCTTGCACGACATAAGGACAGGGCCAACCTCCAGCTTCAGCCCAGCTGAGGGCTGCCTTGAGGTCATCACTGTGTAGGAGAGCTGTCACTTCCACAAAGGACCACAAATGATCCTTTCAGCTTGCCTGCAAGATCAGCAACCCCAGGAGGTGCTACCTGCTTCTCGCGAAAAGGGAAAACTCTCCATAAAGAGCTGTTTCACAGAAGCATGTGAGATGGTCAGAAATCTTTCCTGTCCCAATAAATACTTCAATACCTTGATCAGAAGAGGAACGCACACCCAAAGTATGCAAACCAAATCTCATCAAGTTCCTGTTTCTAATGCAATCACTGGTGAGAGCTTAGCTCAGGCACATCCTGCTCCCTTTCTCCTCTATGAGGATGGCTTCCCGAGCAGCCTTGCTCAGGGTGCTCCTGAAGATAGAAGAGCGTTCATCATAGATGCAAAACAGCCAAAGCACATTGTGGGGTATCACTAAAGCAAGCTCATGGAGTGCAAGGAGCACACGAAGATGTGACTTACAGCCTTTATAGAATGCTGCCCTAGGGCAGACAGCTGCAACATTTCCTATGGAAAGCAGATCCTTTCTGGGAAAAGCCTCCATAAACCAGAAACAGATTAACTGCAAAACGTGCACTTACATCCAGGTATTATCCTACAGAAAGTGACGAGTAATGTATTGAGAGAGCGGCTGTGCTGTGCCATCAGCGAGTTAGCTCTGCAGGGCAAGTTGACTGGGAGAGCTCCACCAGCTTCACCCACCTGAAGACCTGGCCCTCTCTTCGCTACAGCCACTAGAGGTCAACAGAATCACGCGCTTCAGAGCCCCCCAGCACCAGCTTGTGCAGGAGCACTCAGCGGGGGCAGCTATCACCCCCCACGTTTGTGGCCGTGGGTTTCTGAGATGGTCGCTGCTGGCCTCTGGGAGCTGTGAAGCTCCACCTGGAAAGCTGTAGGCACCACCATGTGATTGCGCAGCTCCAGTCTGGACCTGGTAAATAAGGGGGTGTGCAGCCACAAGGAGAGCAAGCAGGAACACAGTGCGTGGTGCTCATTAACACGTGAGGAGTAACGACACTGCTGAGCTGGGGCTAATGATGAGCATACACGTTGAAAAACAAACCCAGGAAAACCATATCTCCTTTTATGCAGAACAGTGACAAATAAATTTCTTGCATATTCAGATTCTCCACGATTTCCAGAGACAATGACACTTATCTCAGTTCAGGACATGTAATTTTTTTCTTTTTTTAAAATCTGCCCTAGGAGCTTGTATAGCTATTCAGCATTTTGGATTCTGAGAAATCAGTGGGTAGAAAAGGCATATACGTTCAGTGGAACACAGCTCTCCAACTACTCAACAACCTCCAAGAAACAGATCTTTTTTTCTGGAAAGCCTAACACAACTGAAGATTTTTATGAAATTATTTATCTTTTCATTTCCCCAATTTTAGTGCTGCAACTTGATAATTTCTTCCCTAACAATGTTTGCTTTTCATAGCGTGTCACTAAAGTTCCTAATTTTACCAGTCTGTCTTTCCAACACAGAAACGTATGGGAACATCTTCCTAACCTTCTGTCCAACACCATTTACATCAACACTGATTTCCCGCATCCCAGTTAATTTTGTCACCTTTTTGTATCGCCTTGAGCAATCTTCAGCCTCTTTTGAGCTTCCATTTGTTGCCTTTGTGAAAGGAATGTCATCTACCACTGTATCAAGGAAGGGAACCACATATTTGATACATTTTAGCAAAAGATAAACATTACAAAGTTTGCCCACACCTTTATATTCTATCCACCTCCAGAAAAGAACAATTCTTCAAGAGGTTTTTCTCAGTAAAGATGGATTTAAAGATCAGGTAACAGCAGATTCAAGTTATTGCTGCCTTCTGAAAACCTCTATTCTAAAGGAAAATATTGTTATAAGCCTTGCTGTTTTCTCCTTACTGACATGCCAGCATTATAGATGAACAGATAAACCAATTGTGACTTATTGTAGAATGTAACCCAGGATCTCTGGTGATACTTATAGCCTTTCAAGTTCTTTTTATAACAGTAATCCCATTTTCTTGGGGTAATTACATCTATTTATTAAACACTGCAAGCTGCTTTATAGCTTTATTAACTTGCAATCTCACAATGCTTCCAGAAATCAGAATCCATATTCAATTTTCAAGCCTGGAAACGCAGGACAGTTAATTATTAGTAATGTCATAAACAGCCTTGATATTCTGTACCTATTTAAAAGAAATTACAAATTTTACATTATTCTGTTCATCAGTCAAACATATCCTTACCTTCTGACTTCTTTCTTTTACTATTCTGCAGTTTATTCTTGTTGAAGAAAAAAAATTAGGAATAGGAATCTTAAGAAATCATGGCAGAAATACACACCGGTGTGTAGAAAATATCATACAGCTGAAGGCACACTCTAGAAATGGGTATTAGCTTAGAAAGCCTTTCATTCAGACTCTTCCCGAACACTAAGAGCTGACCCAGCAGACACCCCACAATGTGCTTTCGACGAGTGACTGATGCCTGCCCTGCCTGCTGGAGCTTGCCTGCTGTGCACAAAGAGAGGCAAGGCTCATGCAGCAGCAAGATGGTGGGCACCTCAGTGGGAGGGAAGGGGTGTTGCACTCCCTGGTCCATTGGTGCTCTCCATCCTTGGCATTTTCTAGAAAGCAGGATCTAGAAAGGCATCCTGGACTGCAAACTTGGGGTGTGTGTGTGCTGTGTGTGCTATTGCTCAGCAGTATGTTCCTATCCAGCCAGTATCCTCCTGCTGTGCTGTCCAGTCCTGTGCTGGGCACACCGGTGCCTTCCCAGCATGAAGCGCGATGTCATTCATAGCCACCGAACACTTTCCTATGGCTTCTCCCTGCTCATCAGTCCCCATTTGCAGCACTGGGAAAGACAGTGAAAATGATGAATGCAACTTCAGCAAGAAGAGGCACAGGACATGGAACAAGGAGTATTGTTTTTAAAATGAGTCCAGGGTTCACATGTATTTCAGGCACGGGTTTAGCTACTCTAAAGTTTAAAGAGTTGGAAAAGTCTTCTCAGACCTCATGAATCATTCTCAGCTAATGAGAGTACAATGTGGTTCAGCTATCAAATAAACATATGTTATCTGCTCTTAGCCCTGGCGGACGTGACTGCAGGGCTGAAAGTAATCAGCAGTGCCTCAGCCTGTTTGAACAAGCAGGTAAAGATTAAGTTTCACTTTGCTCTTGTGCTGTTGTGGCACTGATTTATTTGGTAACTGAAAGTCCTCAGGCGAGACAGTGCCAAAAGCACTGCTGAGTTCCTGTAAGGTTACATTCATTCTTTTACCAGGAAGATTTTAGTACTTTATAAAAAGAAAACAGTGGCTTTGCAAACCTCTCCAGGTCTCTGCCTGCTCCAGGTTTTCAGCCATTAGGTCCTGCAGGCAGGATAAGCCAAAACCACCAATTATATCACATTTGGGGGAAGAAAAATAAAAAGAAAAGAGGAAAAAAACCCCAAACCACAATGGTTAAGTTTTTCTTTCTCCTTTCCCCCCCACCCCCCACCCCCCCCCACTCTCCCTTGTCTGTTCATATCTATGTACAGATAGATACTGAAGACTTGGAGAGAAATGTTTCAGAAAGTTGGGGCTCTGAAAGACAGCAGTCAGTGTGTGGACAGGAAGGTATATCAGAATGCTAACAGTCCTGGTAAACCATAGCATTGAAAAATGGGTTGAAGAGCTTCCACAAAGATCCTCTAAACCAGGCAAAATTCCCACTGACGCCACCAAGACTGCTGCTTAGATAAAGGCTGATGTCTCACATCACTGGAAGGGAAAGCACATCGGTGAGCAAATTTCATCCCATCAGAGACAGTTCAAGCAAGACATATCAGAAATATAACCCTAGTCATGATACTTAAAAATGTTAATTAGATGTGTGACTTTTGCTTGCTTGTAATTTTAGCAAAGCTTCACATTTCACAGTTTCGTACAACGTAAGAGCTCTTAGGCAGAACTTTTCAGGTACACAAGTAACCTGGGAGCAGGGTGGGCACTTCCCTAAATCAATAAATATTTTCCAACACTTCTGTATTTGTATAACATAAAATAAATCAATGTGCATCACCTAAATGCAACTCACCCAGGCCTGTAGTTGTGGGCAGACAAAATCAGCCAGCCCAATTATTTGCCTGGGAAAGCCAAACAAATGAGTCTTGTGTACATTCTAATATATTAAATATTACACAGGGAAACATTTTCCTCTCTTCTAAAATGTAAATACAACTTCTGTTCTACAGATGTGTGGAACTGTAACCAAGCAACACTTGATAGCTCATAAGCAAATCCTAAAAACATCTTGAAGAGGTTACCTCCCACTTTCAATTTGTCTATAAAGAAATAAGTGATCCTAGACATCTGAGGTTGATTTTTGATAGTGTGTAGCATTTGTTATCTTTGCGAAGTGTAGGATTTGAATGACTAGTGTTCCATCATCACCAAACCCTGCAGGATCCAAGGCTTTGTCCTGGATCACCCTTCCTGCTCAATTGTGCTTGCAGTTTCTCTGTCAACAGTGTTTGGTCACAGCTGAGACAGAACACCTTCTCTCTTCTCCACATTTCTCTTTCCTCCCATCCCTGCTCTCAACTACACAGTCCAGCCTCTTCCTGAGATCTGCCAAGCACCAGCCTCAGCAGCTGACTGAATTTCTTTCAGCATAAAACTAGGGAAGTTTTTGCTCAGTTAGCTAAATCAGCTCCTACACAGGTCTAGCGAGCAGCAAAAGACCCAGGCAAAGCATTCGGGAACCACAGCTGGAGTGGGGCAGGTGGAGATGGGAGAGAGGGTGAGAGGGAGAAATACCTTCACTGTAGGTTCTCCACTGACCTGTGGAACCACATCTTTTACCTCCCATGTTCTCCTAAGGTCTTCTGCCCTACTGACCCACCTGGAAACACCAGTACCCTCCTACCAACCTAACTGGAAACAGCATCCACAGAGGAAACTTTTCCGTGAGTGGGATGGTCAGGGAGGACACAGGACTGGAAGATGATGCATTTGAAAGCAACTTACAGCTTTATTACAACATTCCCAAGTACTTCATCTGTTACTTAGGTTTAGGCCCAAATTTTTGGCATTCAAGGGCAGGATGAAATCAGGAAATGTCTTTGTGCTGTTTCAGTGTATATATATATATACCTGTGAGTCCACCAACTGATTTTGTTGTGTGAAAGGCTTGCAGACTTCAGCTTAAAGTAGAGTTAAAACTTCTCAGTCTCTATTACAAACAGCACAAAAAGGCTCGGGAGCTGCTTTGCTACAACTAACAATTTTTTACTGTAATCACAGTGCTCTCTTACCTTGTGCTCAGCTCATCATAGCCACCTGCTGTTTTCTACATCCTATTGAGACCGTATATGGAGCAACTGTCCTCTTCTGATATAGATTTGTTCATGTCTCAAGCTGGGCTCCAGCTGGGCCATCAACATGATAAAAACATTTAATAATAATGCATAAGTAGAACAACTATCCAGAGAAAAGAGTGCAGCTAATTGTTTTCAGACTACAGCCCACTGTAAAAAAACCCAAACACACTGAAAAAGGAATACTGTGCGCATGTAGTCGTTCTGGGACAGTGAGGAAGTAACAACCAGCAGTTTGATTTTTTCCATCCTACAGCGGCAACCTTCCTCCCAACAGTGTTTTAACATTTAGACAAGACAGACAAATGATGCTACTGCAGAGGTTTGCTTATTTGATTGATAGGAGTATTGCTGCAGTGACTTCAAGGAAATGTTCACGTAAACAAATAAGGCTGCTGTTGGTAGCTCTCTGTAATGTGGTGAGAGTTCGCAGCAGTTGCAGCCCCTCTCAGATCTGGGCAGGAAAGCTTACCTTCAAGACGAAACCAATGCAGCGCATGAGACAGCTTGCAGGCCATTTGTTTACAAAAAACAGTATCAAAATCTCACAATCCTGTACCTATAGCTCTGGAGATACACATAGACAGAGATAATAAGACCTTGAGAGACAGAACTGTTTGCTGTCTGTCAAACCCTGGACATTCAGGTAAAACCCGCAGGCTAAGATGTTTAATGCTTCATCTGCTTTCAGCAGGGTGATGTATATAGTTTTAGCAAGAACATCCCTGGATGATGAAGCAAACTAAAATGTTCACATTAAAAAATAACAAAGGGAAGCTATTCTGGGAGCCATTTGGGCCACCAGATTCTTCCTAAATGGTGCAGAAATATCAGCTTTGAATAATTAATGCCTGAAGTGGGTGATTCTCACTCAGGAAAAGGGAAAGGAAGCAGCATATGTTGGTCCTCCAGTAGTCTTTCCTGCTAGAAGTGAGAGTCAACTTTTGTACTGCCGTTCATGGGGGATTACTCAGCCTCACACACAGCAGCAGCAGCAAGACACTGCCCCACTTGCCTCCACAGATCTGGACAGGGAGGTGTTCAAGGTCTGTCAGAGAGTTGGTTGGTAAGAAGAGGGTTCAACCCTACTTATCGTATAGCACTCCCACTTTAGGGCCTCAACAGCCCTGAGTGGATGGACAGCAATGTCCCCATGGTAGTAGCTGTAATATGGGAGAAAAGGACAGACCCAGAACTGAACCAGGCACCCTGACACATCTGATAGGGTCGTATCGTATCCACCCCCTTGATCACCAACTATCACGCATCCAGGCAAGCAATGTAAAACCACGTTTTTTCCTCAGAGCACCGAAAAAGGGATGGGCAGGGCCTGCCAGTCTTCATCCTTACCTATACATGCCATGGATATGTTCCTCTATGAGGCAGCAGCTATTTTTAGGATTTACTCTCTGGAATAGCTTCTCTCTTCAGATTATGGCAAGTTGCAAGCGCTCAGTTCTTTTTCAAACCAGACCATGAGGCACATGCCTACAGATACAGACTTTAGGAATCACCTTCAGGTGCTCTTTCTTAAAAATGCTGCTCTGTGTTTGCCTGACACACTTCAATACGAGAACCTGTGATGCTTATCAAGTATCAAAATATGTAGTTATTAAAATATAGGTCTCTGTTCACCTTGGAAGTCAGGGTGAGAACTAGAATACAACCCCACATTCAAAACCTATACCTTCATTCAAGGCCCTGCTCCTCACAGAACTTGAGGAGGGATTACAAAAGCTGAGAAGCAATTTCCAGCTGAGCCTGAAACGACAAAGACATTACAGTAGAGTTCAGAGCTCTGCTGTGCTGCTAATGTCAGGCTGCAATACACCACTCGGGCCCACAGGGAAAACAAACTGTGTGATAAAGCCCTGGCATTATGCAGCTACACAGCAAAGTTTTAGGTTTGAAACAAGTGATTTCTAAAATCGCTCACACAATACAAAAACGTGTAAGATGGCAAAAAACCTGGATACACTGCAGGGCTTTCTGTGCTCCCACTTTTGTACCATAAAAAGGAGAGGTTTACAGACCAACATAGGCAAAAGGGGGTAAGTTGGGTGGGTGCTCTCACCTGAAGGGAGATTACCTTAAAGTACTTCAAAGGTACTTCAGAAAAATTAGTTTTTCCTCAGCAAAGGAGGTCTGTGAGCCCTGTCAGCATCAATCTGTTGCCCTGATTGGTCCAGCAGTTATAGACCAAGCAGCATCTTGTTCCACAGAATCTCAGATAGTTGCTGATATGCAGCTGCTTACAGGCTTTGCAGTAGCTGAGATTCTTCATGAGCAGGCAAATACTGACAAAGTACTATTTTCTGTCCCAGTAGCATGAAAAGGACTGAGGTCTAGGAATAAAGAATGCAGATTCAGAGATTCTATGTATTCCTCATCTATTCAATAAGACTAAAGCTGCTCGTACCCTTAAGGCTTTTTTTTTAAAAAAACCCACAATCTCATGCAACTTTGGGTGCAGGTCAGGACATGAACTCCAGCTTAGCTAAGTCTATTCAACTCAAGGGATAGCTCGAATAGCAGGACACACATCCTGGAAAGGACAGGGCTGGAACCAGGAAAATAACTTCACTGATGACTAAAGCTTGAGCCTTCAGGCAAAACAAATGACCTTTGTCCTTTGGAACCCAAACAAAAAAATAAATCTTGCTTCACATTAGTGACATATAACAAATAAACTAAATAATAATAATAATGGCCCTCTGTCATTTTTTTAATTTTTTTTGTTGTTGTTGTTCAGAGAATATTATATCCGGCATATCTCTGTAGAAAAGAAAATAGTGGCTGGCAAACAGAGGGCTGATCTGAGAATGAAATACTTTCCTCCTCTGCTCCTTTTAAAACTGCTCTCTTAAGCAGCTGAGACTCAGTACAGCTGTGACTAAGAGCAAGTGTAAAAAATGAGTCATATCAAAATTTCCTTATTGATTGACTGTGAGTAGCCCACTTACTCAACCAGCCTAACACATTATTATTTTTAACAGGGCCGACAGGGACAAGTGCTTGACTCTGTTAGGATTTCGTGTTTATGCTGATAAAACCCCTCTAGCTAAGTCTAAGATTTGGAATTTCTTGGCCCTTGCCAGCAGCGCTATCAGCCCAAGCATGCCTAGTCACCGGCTTAGACAACAGCCAGAAACAGTAACCGGGAGCAATCTGGATAGTCAGAAGTCAGCCAAGGAACAAGGGTCTATTTGATCTAAATACACCATGTCAAGTTCATCCCAATTTACATGGGAAGCCACAAAGGGCTTCAGCTTCCAGACTCAAGACTGTAACAGAGGCATCTGCTCTTGCCATCTTTCACCACAAACATCCCCAGAAAGCGCACCCCTGCCAGCTGGGGTCGGTGACAAAAGCACTTGCATAATTGCCCATACCCTTGGGTACTGAGCAGTGCTGGGAGATGAGCACAGTACCCTGGGTATACAAGGCAGCACTGAAAATGCTACTTATCCTGGCCTGAACATGCAAGGAGCAAGGGTAGAGAAGACACCATGCATCCTAAGCTCCCTGATTTACTCCCCAGTACAATGCATCACCTTAAGTCCTGAGTCCTAGAGAAAGAAAATACAAGGGCTGTAGCAGTCACGGCTAGAAGAAGGTGTGCTGCCAGAGCAAGGTGATCAGAAATATTAAAACACCTTGCGCTAACCAGAACATACAAAACAGCATGCCTTCCATGCCACCCCAATGGTTAAGCCTTCGCTATTTCAAGTTAACATGACAAGTCTGGATTTATGGCCACTTCTTTAAAGGCTTCAAATTGCACCATGGAAAAAAAGGTGAAAGGGTGGTCAAGTCATACAGGATGGATGCACTTGCCTGTGACACAGCCAGTTCGACTAAATAAGGCTACTGCACAGTGGTGGTGCTTGACAAGAAACAAAGGAAATTGTTCAGGCAGTCCCAACAGAAACTCAGTTAATTATTAATAGGGACTAGTTGTAGCCGACATCTACTGTATTAGAGGAAATCCCCAGTGCTTTAGGGTGTGGGTGAGATACTCTGTTCTGGTTAAATGAGCCAATCTGGCCAATAGACTTTGGCAGCTCTTCTTAGTTGGCCAGAAGCAGGGAGAAAATTAAGAGTCAGATGTCAAGAAAGAAGTCAGTCTATTTGAACTACTGACCCTATGACAAAAAGTCTAGACTTTCATTGTCTCAAATGTTTAAAATTTATTAAGCCAATGAATGTAATCCAGTGGCTAAAAAGAAAATGGGACAGGTCTTTGACTATGTCTGAAAGAGTTCTAAGCGATTATTTCCTACTCCTTTTTTTTCTCCTGTTTTGGGATTCTGAAAGAGGAAGGTTGGTTTACAGACTATAACGTGTTTTTCTCTAACTTTTTCTCCATTGCCATGAACTTTTTTGGAACCTGGCTGAATATAAGAGTCTCTTATTCACAGACAAGAAGGTTGAATTTGGTAGACTGATTTCTGGCATGGTAGCTACTACCAGTCACAAATATTCAGACAGCTTGTTTTTACAAAAGTGTCTACAGATTCAAAAAAAATTTCATGCATTTGAACCTGGGAAACTGTTCAGGAGAAAAATTGCAGCTAGAAGACTCTATAATTTGTTCTCTTCTATGCAATGTTTCAATGACTCCCACAAGAAGCGAAAACAGTAACGCAGGGAATGGGAAGTGAGGAACCACCACAGGTGATAAACAGTAACTTACCAGTCAGAGCAGAAACACACAGCCATGAACCTTTGGCAGCAATAAGCACAGATACATCCAGAGAACAAGGGGTTGAGATCATAAAAAGTATGCTAAATTGAAAAGCAGCTGAAAAGATAGAGTTCGTAAGCAATGTCTCAACGAGCTTCACCAGCTCCTGAACTGAGTGCCATTGCACAGGCAGATATTTGCAGACAGGTGACTGAATTTCCAAATGCTCTACCCCACAAAACCCCACAAAAGGGCTGCAAGCTCAGTTCTGTAGACAGTGGCTCTGTCTCACAAGCACAGCCAAGAATATGAAACAGGCCGTGTCTGGAGAGAACAGATTTCTATTTTAGGATGAGGTTTTCCTTTACACGGGGAATCCTTGCTACTCAAAAGCCCGCTAAGTAATGAGCATAACTGAGGGCATGGTAAGCTGGGAATAGCTTCCTGGGGGTTTGAAGGCTGGGCAAGCATTCTCCATCAGCTGCTCTTGTGAATGCTTACTCCTCTGAAGGGATGAACTTCTTATTTTTTCAAAATACCGTGTTCAGCTTCCCCAGTCAAACTTTGTAAGACTTTAATGCAACCTGTGAACTGGGCATGCACCCCATATCTGCATACAGGGTGTGCGCAGCCTTGGCTTGGAGAAGTATGCAGACCTGTGCTTTCCTTCATGCTGTCTTTTCCAAGTACTATGCTTAAGCCTTTCCTCAAGGCCAGGATAACCACCCATTTGCAGTTTCTTAACCTGGGGCAGGTAGCAGGCCTAAAAATCACCTTTGTGGTTAAACTTGTGACCCTTAAGGATTTATTTTAACCACAAATGTAATCCCCAAGCATTGCACCTGCAAGTAGTTCAGCTTCCCAGAACCTAGAAATCTTGGGGAAGGAGGTTCCAGAAGCACTATTTTTTGCAGATGCGATCGGAAGTATCTTCGTGAAATAAACAGGTTTTTCCTCAAGTACTGAAGCTCTGGATGATTTCTGAACACCACCAATACTGGCATGCTGCCTACTGCTTCCAATTAGCTTCTAATTACATAGTGTAATGTATGGAATATAATGCAAGAGGCAAATCTGTCCATTAACATGAATGCAATGAGACCACAGAGAATGTGTCTGTATAAGCTGCTAAAGTGACTTGAGAGTGATTGATCATCTTCATTTCAGTTTTATTGTCAGTGTTTCATGTTACTTGGTTTGAGGTTTGGAATTTAATAAGATTTGCATCTAGAAAGTTAAGCGTTGAAAGCTTTCATCTCATCTGGATTTCCTGGAAATAGTTTAAGAATTTTAAATAAAAGTTGAGGTGGGGGAGGAGAGAAAGGAAGACCCTAAACATCCAGTGGTAAAGCTGTACTACTCTGAAGGATTCTGAGAAAGATGTGTGGAAGTCAAGAGTGCAGACAGATACAGTGTCCGCTAGAAAAATACCTTGCCCAAGCCCGTAGACCCTCCTAAGAGTGAGAATGCAAGAACAAAATGAAACCGTTAACTACATATTTTTAAACAGAAAAAACTTACGGAGGAAATAAATATGAGGAACCTTCCACTGCTATTAAATGACTTTGCTGTGGCAATTAAGGAAAGAGAAACATGCAATCCGGGGGCTGATTCACATGATCAAGTCTCTGCATCTTAACCAGTTATCACAGCCAGCTTAGCCCAGCAACCAATGGATGCTAAGTCCTAGCCCTAGGTCACCGTGCACACAGGGGACAGAAGAAATGCCAGGAACTCCCCGAGTCTCAAGTGATAGAAGCCTGGGAGACGGAAAGCGGAGATACTTTTGTACAAGACTTCTAGTCCCCCAGACACTGGATGGCCAGGGCTGCTGCCCTGTCTCTGTACAGCTCCATGCGCACTGGCCTGCGTGTTGATGGCAAGAGTGACGTGCCTGCAAGGCTACACCCCCGTGGGACAGCCTTCCTGCACGCCTGCCAGTAGTACCCAGGGCCACGTCCTCCGCCAGGCTCTCTGTGAGGGTCTGGTGAATCCTTGCTGGGATGGGGATGAGGACGGCTTAGCCCTCTTGCCTTGCACCAGCCAGGCACTGAGGACGCGCTTCGGGGGCTGGCTGGGCGCCCAGGCCCTCACCGAGGCTGGGACCCACCACAGCCTGCCCCCACCCCGGTGCCGCTCAGGCTTTTCCAGTGAAGCAGGCTTGGGCTGGAATGAGCTGCTCACCACGCTCGGGCCTTCGCACAGCTGCCACTGTCGTGCCAGCAGTGAGGAGGAGCTGGAGCAGAGAAATGTGTTATGGAGGCAATAGCAATGCATCCTCCGGGGGCTAGGGCCCACTCCCCGTGGCGAGCCAGGCCCCGGGGCAGCCCTACTGCCGCAGCGAGGCTGGTGGAAGGCAAGGGCCGCGGTGCTGGCGGGGCCTCACTGCGGGCCGGGAGCACGCATGGGGGCAGCGGGCTCCCGCCGCCATGGCACAAGCCTGCTCCCAGCTGTCCCGGCTGCGAGGCGAGCAGCACCCTGAGGCCCGCTGGCGGCAGCGCTGGGGTCCTTCCCGTGGCCACCCACCCCGGCCTCGGCCCCAGCTCCCCGGCCCAGCAGCCAGGCCCCCACAGGGGCAGGGAGGATCAGCGCTGTTGGCGCCCATTTTGCCAGCGCCTGCCTCACGTGCCTCAGCCGGGCCGGTTGCCCCTTGGCTGGACATGCTGTGGGGCTGGCCCAAGTCAGCGTTGCCCCCGGCTGACCCCTCGCCCACACGGCTATGGCAGCAGTTGCCTTCAGCTCCCTCTCCTTTCCGCGCTGGCTCATCCCCCAAACAGCCTGCTCCGAGCTCGCCTCCTTCTCCTCTCCCTCCACACAAAGCATCCAGGGGGCTCAAGGGGCCCTGCAGGCTTCTCCATGCTTTTCTCTGTGAGCCTGCCGGCCCAGGCACAGCACCAGCGGCTGGGCTCTCAGTGACCCAGTGTCCCCCCACCCCCCTGTGTGGCCACCACACATGCCCCGGCCCCATCCTGCGTGCTCTGCCCCTGCCCAGCAGGCCGGCAAAGTGCAGTCAGCTGTGCGTAACAGCTCCTGCAAGTGAATGCAGAAAATAGCTCTTAAATAGGGTTTTCCACCAGAAAATCTTCTGCAGATGGCAAAGGTGAAGCAAAAACTGAAGTGACTTTACAGAAGTCACTGAAGAGATCAGTGACAGTCTAGAAATGATTCCGTGTTTTCAAACCCTCCATCAACAGACACAGCAATCAAGTATTTAGGAGATTATGAATGGTTAGTGAGAGGATGACATTTTTCTTTTAGAAAGAAAAGCCTATTTTTTCCTTACCTGTACTGCCCTTCATAAAGTTATGCTAAGAAAGATCACTGATTTTTTTTCCTGCTGCTTTCTTTAAAAAAAAGTTTGAATGCACAGAGATTTTTTTCCCCTCCCCTTCTTCACCCAGTACCATTGAGGCTGTTGAAAGGAACAAAGCCTTTGCCAATACACTCAGGATTTAGATGGTAATAGGTTTTATTCAGAATTAGATATTATCATCTTTACTTCAGCACTGAGGTGCGTGGTTATTTACCTACCTATTGTCTGCAGAGACCTAGTTTTATGCAGTCTAACTTTTATATTGGTTGCAGCAGTGCACGCAGATTCCTCTTGAGCTTCTCTTCCTAATTTTTTCTCTTTTCCTAAGAAAAGCAAATACATCCAAGACAACACCTTGCATAACCTGTTTTCCTGTAGCAGCAGGCAAGGTGAGGAAGGATTTTGCTTTTCATTGCATCTTTCACAGGTCACTGCTGACAGGGTCTGTGCAATTTATTATGGCTATAACACACCCATTGCAAGCCATACTGTGACTAGTGTCAGGTCACATCCCTGCAGGTCATTTATCCTCCAGTAGTAGTATCAAAGGTGCTTTGGGAAATCTTTCCTGCAAATCCTATTCTTCTGACCACTGATATTACACTTGTACAGATGACTGATGTGACATTCCCATCTGTGCTTCCACTACCCCCGTTTACCCTCTCTTATCACCAGTGGCATTGCTTCTGATGGACACTGACATAAAAAGAGACTGTGTTCAGGAGTTAATGAATTTGAGCCGTGCTAGAGATGCTTTCAAAAGGAGGCAGGCATCCAGAGGAAGAAGAGAGCAATCACTCTGCAAGGGCTGAGCACCCACAGAGCGAAGGATATGAGACACATGGGCCCTTTTGGCAGTCTTGGTCAGCGTCTGTGCAGTCTAGCTTACACAGCTGGGCCCCATTTATAATTCTGAAAGCATTTTTTTTTTTCCTTGTTTGGTTGGCTGGTTGTTTTACTTTCAGATCACTTAACAAACAGGAAATAAAGAGGACATCAAACAAAACTACAAACAGAGCTCCACACATTACACTGCTCAGCTGGGAAGCTCAGTGTGAGTCTCTTTGAGGGGTGGGAGTTCCAGGGCTTGTGCATCCCTAGCTGTGACTTGTTTCTTCTCAGCCCTTCCGTTTTATCCTATGACTATGAAAGGACTTTTTATTTAACCAGCATGGGGAATCCTTAATTTTAGCTGTCCAAAAGCCAGACCACTACTTAATTTAAAACAAAAATAGCAAGAAAAGAGAGCAAGAGAGAGTTAATGAGAGGAATACAGCCTTCATTACCTCTGTGGACCAAGGCAGCAGGTGGTAGGAGGCAACTTTCAGCATACTGACAAAAACTGTATTCCATTGTTTAGTTACCAGAGCCACTGAATCTTTTATTGATCATTTTAGTAGTTCTATATCACAGACTTCACTTTGGCAGTGGCTTCAGATCAAAAAAAAAAACCCTAACAAACTTGCTTGCCCACACAGGATCAAATCATCATCATTTAGCTAAAATGAAATATTTTTGATGGGGCAAATGCTTGCTTAAGCCCAATGCAAATCCCTAGCCTTCCACCTAGTTAGTGGGTTTAGCCATTGCTCTCGCATTGTACAACTCTGTCTTGAATGAGCATGTGTGAATCATTCCAGCCCATTTCAACTAAAAGAGAATGGCAGAATTGTTTTGATTTTATTTGGAATTATGTTGATGTCACAAAGATTCTCTGACTGAGGCAGTACCCTCAGCAGGTGGAGCTTTTCCAGCTTTCTGATTTTGGAGGCCAGAAGGAAAAATCAGGGAAAGCTCTTAAAAGTTTAATTAGTGAATTATGCAGTCACATTTTCCCCATGGGGGAGATGTTCCTCTGCTTATTTACCCAAAGAAGTATTTGATTAGTACTGAGCTGAACCTTAAGTGATAACTCAAGACTGACCAGCCCTGCCATAATCATAACAACTCTTTGAAAATGAACTCTGGCATTATCATCTCATGTCACCATGAGTAAAACTGTCCCATCTGCATCACAGTCCTGTGTCCACATAACGTGTACCAGCCTCCTGCCAACATTCATGGGAATCCAGCCCACAAAAGAACATGAAAACATGGGGATTAAACACTCTTTTACAGAACTTACTTCTGGTTTCATAGCTGTATAATGATATGTAGGGAATGTACTGATGGAGTGGCAAGAATATTTTGCTTTTTTGCAAAATAAATGTTGTTGTTCCCTCTCTTTGTATGAGATGCACGGATAATGAAGCAGGAATACTCTGTGGAGCTCTTGCTAGGCAGTGGGGTTTATATTTCTGAGGGACTTACTCGTCTGAAGCAGCCAGAGCGTTGTACTACCATTGCATTAACTGAGATTTGCAGGAGCCCAAACCAACTGCAGATGGTCTGAAGCCCAGGGGATCACATTTAAGGATCTGGGTTCATCTTTGGTTACTTTTAAAAGGATATTTTTCAACCAAACACCAGAAATCCACATGAGCTGCTCATGTTTCCTCTGCACCTATCCCACTCACCCAACTTCATGTGGGCTTCCTAGGAGTACAGTTCAGGCAGACTTTGAATGCACCAAAGAAGAAAAGACTGTGCTCACACAACTCCCAAGGCCAGCTAGAAGCGGGATGTGTCAGAAACGTCCCCCCCAAAAAAATCTCTTCCCAGGAGATCTCAGCAGTCTCACAAGTTCATATTGCTCAGTTATATTTCAGACAGATGGCAGTAATGCTAACGAAGGGAGGTGGTATAAGTCCTCCCTGTCTGCTGTACCTTCAGCAGCCAGACATCTCCCTGCCCCACAGTACCACTGGAATCCATGCTAGACAATTGTTTTCCCTTTTCCAGTTGCATTTTTCCTTGGTCTGAAACCAATGTCAGAGTGTAAGCACATTTGCTAATGCAAGGAAAAGCAGAGTGCATGGAAATGTATCCTGTGCTTTTCAGACTCTGGTTGCCACAGCTAGCTTCAAACTTTAGATTAACGATAGCAATTAAATAAACCAGCCCTATTACAAGTGCACCCTATTAAATTAGTATGTCTATACTTAACATTATTACTCAGAATATAGTCATAAATATCTATATTTATATTTGAAACAGATCAAGTATAATTCAGCATGGCAGGAATGACTTAATATCCATCAACAGCAGAGCTAAAGGCAGATCAGGGCATGATGCCAGGCTTTAGCCATTTCTTCCACTTGAACCTGTACCACAGCCTTTAAGGTCAGAACTCGTGACAAGCTTTCTAAACTTGTGAGCAGTAAATATATTAACAGCATCTCATCAGAAAGATCCAAGAACAGGGGCAAAATGTGAGCCCAGAGTAAATACAGGACAACATCACAGCAGTCAGGCAACAGAGAGTATTCACAGCCTTACCTGCTCTTACTAGCAACACTAGAAAATTTCAAGGGTGCTTTTTAGGTGGCTTGGTACACCCAAGGCTGCAAAGCTGGTGCTTCCTTAAGCATGCTCAGCTTTCAATTCTCTAAACTCATGTTGACTTTACAATCTGGTTTTTTGTGAAAGTGGGCAACCCACCTGGGTGTGAACAAAAGCAGACTTCGCCTCACTGTATAAGATGTATAACCTCTGCAGCACAGGAACATGACAAAGATTTTTGAAAAGTCTTTGATATGCTGCTCCATCCTCATGGCAACCTGACTGGAGCCATACCTAGGCGGTCAGTCTTGCCTTACAATATGTTATGTGCTCCAGGCAAGTTAGTGTCAGAGCTTCCTTGCATTTGCAACATCTTTGAAGGATTCTGCAGCTCTCAGACAAGCAATGAAGGGAATTGGGATCAGAACAATAACAAATCTGGTAAAGAGATCCCCCAGTTAGTGTTTGTTCTAGGCTTAATGAGCCATAATAGGTGCTACAGAAAGTGTTGAAGTTAAGAGATCACAGAACACAGCACTGATCTCCCCAGTAAATGATGTGAAATATTTCATGGCCTAAAGATTTATAACCTAAGCTCACAGATCTATAACATAAAAAAGAATTTCTTACAAGGTTTTGACTAAGCACTCAAACCTGTCATCAGCATATATGACGGACAAAACCACATTATACCACAACATGCCTTGCATGTGAAGGATATTTGCCTTAAACATAGCTAAACCTGACCCCTGAGCTCTGTTTTCTCACTGTGGTGGCCCAGTTTCATATTTGAATCTGATGAAGACTTCTTCATGTGAGAAACCCTCTTGAAATCAATAGAGTTACTTGCAGGTAAAAAAAAAAAATATCAGTACAGAAGGATGCTTAATTCTCTGAAAAGCTATTGATGGCAGGACTGTGGTGCACACTCTGTGAATCTCCTCATCTTCACTGCTTTCCATTCACAGGTTCAATGTCAAGTGGAACAATTACAAGAATCCAAAGGAAATTAAGGCCAACTCTCTAGTATGAGCCCTTGCTGGTATAGGTAAACTAATTAGATATAACTGACATTTCTTTGGCAGCCAAAGCCCAAGAGCACAGAATTTCAAAGTCCTTTTGCTGGTCTGGCTTATTTCACTCAACAGGTCTGGTAAACTTTATTAGCAAAGGCACTTTTGCTTCAGTAAAAGATGAACCTACACAAGGACTGTTTTGTTAGCATAGCTATGCTGGCAAATCTCTTAAGCAGAGACTGATCCCAACAGAACTGTAGATGAAGGCCAAAGTTCAGATTCATAAATCAGAAACCACTGGGTACCAGCTGAGATCTAGTAGCTGCCTGTGAGCATGCTTTTTACTTGCAGCAAAAGCAACTTGAGGCAATAGTTTTAACGTCTTTTACTGTAGCTTAAATTGGCTTCTATTTGATGTGAACTAAGCAAATGTTCACAGGCAACTTACTGCACCTTTTTTTTCAATGCATTGTAACTTGTTAAACCAAAGTGACCCAAGCAGCTGCAGAGCAGTCAGGAGAAGAGAATGCTGATCTTCCCTTTTCTCACACCTGACACAGAAATGAAAAAACCACTGGCACATACTGACACTGGCTGAAGTATACTTTCCATTTTCCATCACTCAAGTTCTATTAAATCTTCAGACCAAGTTGGATTTCATCTTTTATTTTGTTGGGGTTTTTAAACTAAAGCTCTTGCAGGCTACATTTCAGTCTTATTTGTTCTGCTAAAGCTGATTATAACTCTCCAGGGACAGAGACCAAGTCTTCTTCAATGTTTATATCTTACCAAGCACACTGTAGACAATCAATAAATCAGACATCATCTCAATAAAAGTTTGTATACATTTCATTAAATCATTTAAGCACACATGTAAGGAGGCTGTTCATACAGTTACAAGTGGAGCACTGTCAAACTCCATAGCAACGCTACTGACATCAGGGAAAGGAAAGACAGACTTTGAAAAATGGATAGCTGCAGAGGTCATGGCTTTCAGCCACACTCGATCCCTTGGTGTTCAGCATAAAACGTGCTGTTTGTTCCCCTGGCTGGTGAAGAACTGAATAGACAGGAGACAATTTAAATGCAGGGTGATGCCCTCCACCATTGATGCCATTTTTAAACACACAGTTGCCTCCCCTTGGGTTCTTTGCCTGTGGTAGCTCAGGGAGAAATCCTGGGCAGGGCCCTGGCTGGCTGCTATTAGAAGCAATGATCAGGGCAGCCAGTAACAATGGTCAGAGAAAACCCAGTGTCCCAAGAGGCGACACAAGCGACAGCGAGTACCTGTCCCAGCTGTTACAAGCACCGAAACATGGCGCTGCAGGTTGTACCAAGGCTTCTTAGCTGTACATGTAAAGCTGGATCTTGCCAAGGGCTCAGATAGCTCCCACCACTGAAAAAGGGCGAAGAAGGACAGAAACCCATGGGGAGACACCTGAGCGCTGGCTTTGCTGCTCATCATGCTGCCGCAAGTGCTGCAGTTGCTGCTCCTGGGGGGATGCTCTTTGCCCTTGCAGTAGCTGCTACTCCACCAATGCGCCCTGTTCTCCCCTGGCAGCAGCCAGCAGGGTGTTCCAGGTAATTTGAGATAAGTAAGGCAGACACCGGGGCCATAGCTCTTTTGCTGCCCCAGCATTCTGTTGCCTCCATGGACTCTTCACTTTGCCTAAAATAAAAGCCAATTTCTGTGCAGTCCTGCTCCTGAGCCTAGGCAGCCTGAGCAACATCACTCTGATTCATCCTCTCTCCCTCATTATGTAGCAAAATAACTGTGCTTGTGATCCTATTCCTGATCCTCCCAAGATCCAGCAAAACCGAAAACAGTCCTATTTGCTGTCATCAATTGACAGTAACTCACAGACCAGTGAAACCTAGGGGTAATGGTCTCTACCCTACCTTTAAAAAATCCTGCAGTTTGATATGTGCTGTTGGAAACAAGTTCCTCTTTCCAGGCATCAATCTGTGCAAAAGGCCTTTTCATACAACAGCATCAATTATTTCAAGAGTTCCTGCGGCATGAGCACCTCTGCTCTTTTTGGTGCAGGTATCACACCATGGCTATGCACAAGCCCTGATTGGGTCCAGATGTGGAGAGCAATTGAGAGGATGTGGATCCACAGGCTGAAATGGGGCCCAAACTACCTGGCAATCCAAGGCTGCTTGCTCTTGTAGGGATGCTGAGGAAGAAGGATCTGCATAACCCAGCTTTCCCGGTTCAGCCCAAGCTGCGTGTGTGCTTGGGAGGCCCTTAGGCAGCTGGTGTGCAGGGACACCAGGCACCCTACATCAGCACTGCAGCACGCAGGGAAGCAACACAGGGCTGAAGTGTCACTGTTGTTGACTCAGGGGTGACAAAACCCAAAATGTTCACAACACAAGTGCCCGGAGGGGACAGAGTCTGCACAACAGGGACTGTGTTCCAGTTGCCTGAGAAAAGGTTCAGCCAGAAAAACACTCAATAAAGCTGACTGAAAATTCCTCCAGACATTTTAAAGAGTGCTTATTATTTCTAACATCTGCATTTCAAATTTTTCTGTGAATTCTATTATTATTCCACTCCACTAACAAGTAGAAAAGGACAGGGAAGAGCTAAGATATTTCCTGATATATTTTGTTTCACTTTAGATAAATACACCTGTAAACATTTCAAAAGATACTCCAGGTTTTGTTTCCAATACACATCACCCATGTGATTTCCTCTCGGAAATATATTTGTTGGAATGCTCAACCAGTTCTCATATCAACACTCAGAACAGACAGCTTCTGATTTCAAATTAAAGCAGTCAATAACCAGCATCTCTGCAAATAACTGGACATCATCAACGCATAGGATATGCTTCCTTCAGTGCTACAAATTCACACACAGTCTTCTGCAGGCTGTGATACTTTTCCTAGACTATTGATGCCCCTTACAGATACTGGTTTGCCCTGATGCAGAGCTATGTCAGTAAAAAACCAAGACTACAGATTAAGTCATACTGGCAAAACATTTTTTCTGATGGCTCATTTCAGAACAAACCAGTCAGTAGTAGCACAAGAGAGTGAGTCCTTGGGACTGATTTCACCTATGCTAACAGATATGTAAGTGCAACTTTAGCAGCAAATCCAAATAGCTCTTTTACCACCTGTCATCTGGATGCAAAGATTCAACTCCAGGATGTTCTGTATATCAACTGTTTCCAGGGGGCTTGGCCAAGATCCACACAGATACCAGCCAGTAACCAACTTCAGCTTCACTGGTGGACTGAGGATTGCAGATGTGCTCGCTCACAAGAGCAAACAGCCCAATGATCACACAACTCAACACAGCAGCATACTCTTGCCGATGAAAAGCTTACCCCCCTCCTTCATCTTGCTCTTTACTGATGTTGAAAGAGCAGTTACAGCCATGAAATGTGAGTGCCAGAGAAGAGAGCCAGCAAGCTATATATGAAGTCCACAGCCTGCAGGCTGGAAGGCTATTGTTAAGCTTGTAGATGGAGTTTGATGTTTCTGTCATTCCATGGCCTGTCAAAGGAGGGAATGTGAAGTCACCAGTTCATAATTTTTTAGCTATTGACAGGTCTCTGAATAAAAAAAGCTCAAGATTATTTTGGTATGCTACCTGGTTTTGTTCAGTAGGATACCAGATTAGTTATATATTGGGATCAGTTTCTTTCTAAGAGGTGGATTCCTTCAGGAAAGAAAAAATGCCCCGAAAGAATGAGTGTTTTTTAAAAAGCCTTTTAAAAAAAAAAATGTAGGGGAGGAAAGGTCTCCGGTGCTCATAGGATGTGAAGGTAACCTTCCTTCAAAACGTGAATCAAATATAACCTATGCAGTACTCTCTACCTGAGTTGCCAAAGACCTTGAAGCATTTACACAAGAACAACTGCCCAGTTCTGCTTCTATAATAAGTATCCACATTAACTATCTCCATGCTTAAACAAGACCTGTAAAGGGAATAGGGTTACTGCTCCAGGGATCTGTAAAATACAGTGTTATCAACTTCAAATACTGAAAACTGTCCCACATCAATTCCACTTCCCCAAAAACACAAAGGGCCTGACAAAATTCATGACATAAAATGTTTGTGTGTATGTTTTATGCCTTTATAATTTCAGTTCTCTCATGTATATTGATGTCAAAGTTTTAGGGTTTTATCCACATTCAGAAATGCAAGAAAAAAAAAATTAAAGTTATCTTGCAGCCACTTGGCTTTCAAGGCCAGGAAGAAATACATCACACTGAAGCTCACAGTTAACTTCTGAGAGAGCTGACAAGGTCAGCAACTGAATGTGACCAGCATCTCTCTTCTGGTGCCGAGAACAAGTGATATTTGGGTTGTGAATCAAGCTGACAGGTCACCATCACTTCAGCATAGGCTAAACTGGGCCTGAGAGGTTAATCTTACAGAAGAAAGTTTAGGAAGTTTTGATTGCACAGGTGCTCCATTTATTCATCTGCTGTGGTAAAGACTCACCCCTCCAGCCCAGTCCACTAAAGATGAAATTATTACTGTAAGTCATCAACTCCTTCATAACATCAAAGGACCTCAATCTTTTTACCATATACAAAAACCAATGACAAATGCATGCTGCGTGAATAAAGCCAAAAAACCAGTCCTGATAACTAACATAGGAAGAAATACAATTGCCACAACACAAAAGAGAACCACCCCACAAGTTCATAAGAGGATGTAGAAAAGAAGCCCATTTCCAAGCTTATTTCGATGACAGGAAAATATCAAGGCTGTTTAAAACACAGATCATATCAGACTTTCAGTCCAAGAGAATGAATGCCAGAATGAAATAGCAAAAGCAGAAATGTCAGCAACGAGAGCTGTATTACAGCCCTACTTCTAAGGGCACGCTCTGTGGCTTTGATGCTGTGCTGGGTGTGGGGTGATGAGAATGCAGGGTGGAGTTCCCATTTCCGAGGCGTGACATGGTGCAAGCTCTCTTTGCTCAGACCAAGCTCTGGATTTGTGTCCAGCACAACCCACTGTGACGCTCAGGGCAAGGAACAGAACTGTACAAGTTTCCCACCATTCCCCCCCCAACCCCTCCCCGACCCCCTCTTGTCCTCAGAGAGGGACTCTTGAATCCAGAAGTACATGCAAAGCTTTTTGGCTTCTCTGCAAGATTTCCCCCAAGTCAGACCCTGGTTTAATTTCCTTTGCAATAATACAATACACATTTCTGCTGCTAGTTACTATGAAGTGCAGGGAAGGGAGCGGCAGGAAGAGCGAGTCTTGATACAAGCAATGCTCTGAGCTATGTTTCTCACTGTGCTGGCATAAGGGCATCAGACATTCATTAAGTCAAAAGGCTGGGGATGTGCTCTCTAGGTTGTTAATAAAGTGTGTTGTGTAGAGCTATGGAGTCCTGCTCCAGGCACAACCCCTACTACAAGCTTGTCCTTATTGAATCCAGTTCCACTGCACTTACACTTTGTTTGCACAAGGACTTCCACAATTTCAGAGAACCAAACTTGTGTAGCATTAACAGCTTGTTGTGGCTGTCTTTTTGTTCTCCTGAGTTATCCAAGTTCAAGCTGGACAGACTTGAGAGACAATCTATCTGGTTGCAAACCACTGTATGTGCTTCATTGGAACAACTCCCAGTGGAAAAATTTTAGCTGTGATTCAACTGCCTGTTGAAATTTTGCCTTGATTTTATGGCCAAATAGATGAAGGAACCAAGCTCTTTATTGTTCCACAAAGACTCCTTAGCACTGGGATTATTCTCATCATTACAACAATAACAGCAGTATAGTAAAGAACCTTGATGCTTACAGAAAGTCTCTTCGGACCAGCCATCTTTCAGCCAGAGCACAGAGGTCTGGTGCAGAAAGCCTGCCACCACTGTATTCCTGTCCCTGTCATCACTGGCATTGTGCATTTCTCCTGCCAAGCCCTGGCAGAACACCTTGAAGAGAAGCCACCAAATGGCCAGACTAGTCATTGTGTCACGTTGTCCCACCCACCCCTTCCCATACCCGTCTTGGAGCAACATGGGTGCTGTTGGCTTCTTGCTGGGCCCCTCACACCAATGCTATGCTCACAGCAAGAACCGACTTCTGCCTCAAGCACCAGCCCTAACTAAAAAGGAAAGTAAAGAGCTGTTTCACTGGGAACCAAAGTTAGCACAACATATCATCTCAAGACAAAATGTTTGCTACCATAGGATCCATTCATCTTCTCTGGGAGGAGTCATTTTTGCCAGTGTTACTGGTGTTGGTAAAGGGGCAGCAAAAAGTCTTTTATCTGAAAGCACGTTTCCCTGGAGATCAAAAGTATATTCTTTAGTTTTCAAATCTTCCCTCTTTATCCTCACAGTTCCCATATACGGGAAAAAAATGGCAAAATGTTAGTGAGAGCATATATAAATCACACCAACCACTGATCCTCTTATCCAGTAACCATAACACATCATACACTGAAAGTCTTTCTCTGAGAGAATAAAATAAATTACATTTTGCTTGCCAGCATGCTGAACCTTATGTTGGTTATTGTAAATTACTGAAAGCACAAAGGTATAGTCTTTGTGTGCTCTTCTTCAAACATGGAATATCAACATCAAAGAAGGCAGTTATCAGAAACTGCCCTTTCTCTGCCGCTGCCTTTGACAATAGGCTGATCTTCTCCCATGCATGACCGAGTTAAAAGAAACAGAATTAGACGAACAATTTGAAAAAAACACTTGCTACCAAAGACAAATTATCTTTGTTATAAATCACCATAACTAAATAGTTTGGCATTAAAATCATTAATTTTAGGATAAAAGCTTCAATAGTGCTAATAAAAAAAAGAGGTTAAGGAAATGATACAGTCTTCGTAATTTTTTAAATAGTCACATTTTTAAAAATTTTACCACCTCTCCAGCTGATCAAAAAGAATCATTAATATCAACAAAATTCAATTTTTAAACAGTAAAAGATAGTTATTTTGCACGTGAAAACAAAACACTTGTCCTACCTCAAGACAATTTTTTTGGGGGGCCCGTTTATTGTCAAAGTCAAGGTGAGCTTGGCTTTTACTCAAAAAAAAAAAGGGATAATACACACTGAGTCACCAAATTGTTCTAGAAGAATCCCTTGGCAACAAGACTGCGCTTTTTGCATTCTTCACCACAAAAAACTTGAGAACCTGTCTCTTTCTTACCAAGAAAAATGCATCACAAACATCACCACCACATGTGCTTATGCCGTTCAAACTCACAAAACCACTTTAATTCCAGGGGTAACACAAAGCCCCTCACAGTTGTACCCCACCCCTAGTTCTGGCATGATCTCAGAAATGACGCTGCTGTCTTGTACAACTAGGCTCAGGTTAGAAAGTGAAGCAACCTTAAGTAACTTGCATGGAGTGTTTTTCATCGTAACAGGACACAGGATGGCTGCAGTTTTTGCTTTAAACCAGTTTTTCCTGATTTTCACTTGCATGTGTCTCCATCTTTGCCCAACAGATCGATTAGATTCAGTGCTAGCTGAGACTCTATATCATGTTAAAACTTTATGTTCTTTCAAGCAACATGACTCATCAGCTTGGTAATTACAACAAATAAACCACATTTCCTATCTGTGTCACTAAATAGAGACCACTTAAAATCAGTGCCTACAGATGCTGCTTCGAACATGCTGCAGAAATTACAAGAATGAGGAGCTGCAAGCCATTCTGACCTCCTGGTGCAGAGCAGGAGCGGCCTCTGCTCTCCCTGTATGCTAAGCAGAGAGGGGGCAGATGTGGGAAGTCACTCAAACAAGAAAAGAAGTCTCCTCTCCTTTTCAAGAAAAGTATTTTTATTACGTTTCTCCATTTTAAAATGCACTGAGATGACTTTGTTTTGTAAGTGCTCTGGAGCCCGAGGCACACATTTCTATTACAGTTGGGTGCTTTTATTGCATATTGTATTTTTAATTGCTCCTTCGAAGCTCAAGCATTTTAGCACCGAGAAATCTAATACATTATTATTATTTCTGATTCCATAATCATTTGGATCACTGTGGTGCATGTCAGCCACATGACTTGTGTGTATCTTTCCTTTTTCCTCCTCTCTCAAAGGATTCTGTTGTTTGGATTATGCAATCATTTTGTTAATGCCGGGACAGATGGCCACAATGAAAACACACAGGGTGCTCTCTCTGATAGATACTTGCCAATATCAACAGGAAAGAACAGAATTAAATTCATGAACTTTAGAGAGAAAGCACAAGCTTGTTCTTGAGCAGTGAACAGCATAATGCTTTCATGTACACAGTAACAGCCAGGGAACAATCTATAGATATGCAGGTTGCCAGACTAGAATAATCCAAAATAAGGCCTGAAGTAACCTTTAGAGGTCATATAAGAGGACTGTAAATACTCTGTTTGCCACAAACAGCACAAGGTCAGATTTGGAGAGGTTGCAGTAAGGATCCACTGCTTTGCTACCTCCCACCCAAAGGGTTTCCTAACATCAAACTGAAATCACCACCCACCTGCTGAAAATTAAGCCCCCCACCTCTCACTCTGCCCACTATTTATTCATCTCCTTTTTCAGCAGCCTTCCCCAGTTTGGAAAACTGTTCCTATATCTCTTTGCTGTTGCCATAAACTAGGACACACAAAGCACCTAATGATTTAGCCTCCTGTCCCCCCAGCAACACACCATCAATGCTTATTCAATAGCTCCTGCACTGAGCCCATAACTTCTGGGGGAGCTCCAGGGCACACAGCTAAGCGTGCATGTCACACGATGTGGTGTGAGTGGGGGAAGATAGTTCATACCTAGTACAGAGATAATTCAGATTTCAGCTTGAAGGCTTGCACCTTCTCCAGACTCCAGCTGCCGAAAGGAAGTCTAACATCTGGAAAATTTCCATCCTCCTGTTCCTGCCAGTTTCCCATGACGTCACTACTTGCTCTCAACAGACAGAGGCTCTTAGATGTCGCTCAGTAACACCAGGAAACCCATTTCCATCCCCACAGACAGAAATTGTGGCACAAAGGGTCACTAAAGAACAGGAAGATTTAATAAGAGAATCCTCACCACCAATTAAATATATGTCTTTTTTAAAAGATTGGGGGGAAACAATTGGAAAAGTTAGAATTTCAATCCAATCTTCCTGTTACCAGCAAAATTATGATGTTAAATAGGGCACTGCTAATATGAGAAAGCTAAAAGCATAATGAAATAAAAAGATAATCTTTGCTTTGTTAAACATGTGTGTGGTCCCTAATATGGTCCACACCTGGTAAAAGTTTATCAAAGCTTGGTAAATCCAGAAGTCTCAAAATAATTAACTGGAGCAAGGTGTGAGAAAAGAATTGGGCATCATTGCCAAAGAAGAACTCTGCATTTCTTTACACCAAGTGATAAAGACCAGATGCTGCTCAAGCCAATGTTCCTCGTCTTTACAATCAAAACGCAGATGCATACACTAAGCAGACACTCTACCAAAACTTATACCTATATACTCTGTGAACCTTAAACCTTGAGATGAAATATGCCATTTCCAATACCTCAGAAATGCCAATATAGATTCCTTTGGTATTAAGCCTCGTGCTTACATGCCCTTGGGAGTGCACTGTGATACAATATGTGCTAATAACACTGTATTGATTTCAAGCAGAAATGGCTAACACAGGTTTGGGTCTAATAGAAGTAAACAGACATTGTATAAAATTCCTACTAGGAGTCCTTCAGGGAACTGTCTTTGTGCTCAAACACAGGTCTTAAATCTCTGTCTTACAATCTCTAGTAGTGAAAGCAAAAAGCATTGATACTGAGGAGGAGACTTTTCCCCAGTTTCTGTATGATCAGGATCAGAATGTACATAAACTGTTTTGCAACTGCCTTTCAAGAAAAAAACCTTCAGCTGTAAATAGCACAAGGCGAGCTGCGTGTACACGTGAAATGGTGGGATTCAAAGTGAGAAGTCCTTTGTGAATATGATCATACTGCCCCACATACAAATTCAATAGCTACAATAGATTGAAACAAACAAAAATTTTTAAAGTAAGACAAGATAGTATTTCTGTGTTCATTCAAGTGGATCATACTAACTAACGACAGCTTTTCAAGAACCTGACCTCCTGCTGGAGAAATTTAACTGGCTTTTGCTGTCCAGAAGTAGGGTAGATTTCAGGCAACAAGTGTTTGCCAAACCCAGAGAGCAACCTCTGGTGAGATAAGTGCAAATGTCAGGGTTGATCAAAACCTTTCCTCCAGGAAAGTGGGAGCAACACAGCCTATGTTTATCTCAGCAGACATCCTTCAGTACAGGACTATAGCTAACACTATGGTAAATAAATAAGAGAAAGGCAAAGTCCTGAATTTACATATACATAGTGTATTCTCAGAAGAGCTCAGGCAAATTCCCTATAGAACCTAAAGTACCTGTGCAGTGGTGATATATTACTGACCGGGAATATTTTTTGCCATCTTGACATTTTAAAATGGATCTTACTATATTCATTACCATACCAAACCAAATAAAATGTCATAAACTAAAACTTAAACTCGAATCCTGAGAAAAATTGATTCTGTTTCCCCCTTTCAAGTCTTTGTATTCCTTCATTTACTTATTCCAGCTGTCATTCCATTGTTTTGATAATTTTTCATTAAAAATGGTTTGGATGAATGCACATTTTGTAATGAGAAAAGTTGTAAAAAAAGAACCCAGTACTATTTTTAGTCACGCTAGTTCTACAGAACATTGAGTAAAACAGAACATCAGCTGAATTTATTTCCTCCATTTGACTTTTCCTAACAAATGCTTATGTGACTTAGAAGTTTCATTTTATCTTGAAGTTCTTCATTGGAAGCAAATGAAAAATTAAGACAATTGATACGACTACTAGCGATACCTTCCCTAAATGGACCACCTCATCACAGCTGTTGGAAACTGACAGAATCCCACTCATTTCATTTCCACGAGCAACTCCAAAGATTTCAATCATACATACGAACTCAGCAATAAGAATTTCCCACACACCTAAGATACCACTGCTGGCAGTAGAAGCGTATTTAATTTCCTAGAGATCACACCAAAGTGTTTTCTCCCCCAAATACCTATCAAGTAAAGCTTCCCATAAAGGTACTTGCCAGCACTGGGTCTCATCTCCCTTCAGCCAACGGCAAAATGAAGATGCATTTCCCACGTAAATTAAAATTGTTCTTATGATTGAAGTATTTGTATCCCCAAGAGAAGAAAAGCATTTGAGGTGGGTGGATAAACAAATATTCTAATCACATTCTTTTGAAAGCTGAAATTTTTATTTCAACATCAGTTACATTTTTTTTTCTTTTTGATTTCTTCCCTTAGCTCAGTGGGAACTATAAAAAAAACCAAAAACATGTCCTTGTAGCTTACTGCTTTCCAATCTGTGATGATTTATTTGCATGTTTATTTTCCTTGTTATAATGACTGGTTTAATATATTTTTCTTTTTTGTTAATGCTTTCACAGTGCATTTCAGGGAACGGCGTTCACTTGATTTCTAGCTGATGAGTGATTAACCCGGGGGGAGTCAATCTGCAAATCCTACAAGCTAACTGGGCTGCATTTACTCATGTGTCTTGTCCCACTGGCTATATTTTTACCACATTTCCAGTGTGGGTTCCAGCTATGCATCTAGGAACAGCAGCAGCGAGGAAGACAGTTTGAGATCCACATGACTTTGCATACTGGTCCAAGACCATGCTGATATAACAGACCACAGTTTACAGCCGATTTGGACATTCTGAGCCTGGATATGGCCCCACGTCCTTGCCATGAATCTGCCAGTATGTTGTCTTCATCAGGCTAGGGAAGGACAGACAAGTTGGCTTTCCAGAGGATGCAAAACCTCTGGATGCAAATATAAGAATGGACGGTGGGAAAGGTGAGATATCTGGCTGTGGGCTATGCATTCTAGCATGCAAACTAGGAGCATCGTCAGACCAGCTGCATGGTAAAAAGGCCACAAGGATGCTGTGAGATAACCACCCACTTTCTGGCTCACACTTGCACAAAGTAGCTTAAGCATTTCCATTGACTTCAGGGGGACCAAAGGCAAAGGGATTACACAAAAAATTAGCAAAATTTAGGAAGAAGTCTCAAAGCAGTGTCAACACGTACCTATTCTGCACACTGCGCTTACATGAGGAAACTGTGGAAAGTGCTTAGGGTTTAATTTAGGAATAGTGAAGTCATTAAAGCAGGAGCTCTGGAATTAGCTTCCTATGTAATGTAGCTACTTTAAATATCATCCATTTTGCGTGGGCACATTGTCACTTCTTGCAGTGGCATGTTAACAGAGTTTTTAGCAGAAGCAGAGACAATCTCTGTAATCATTTAACCAATGTGATCATATTAATTTATTGCCTAACCATGCAATTGCTTTGTGCTTTACAAAAAGCCGTTTCATGTTGCCATGTACATAACCCACAAGGGTCTGATGCCTTCACCCTATCAGCCAAGAATACAAAAAACACAAGAGGACTTGAGTGGAGAAAGGTCCTGGATCTAAACTAGAGAGAAGGTAGCGAAGAGAGAAGTGTCAAGGAACAGCAGGACACAGGGGACCCAAGTGACACACTACAGTTTGCGTTTCTTTAGTCTGATCACAGGTGTCTGCCTGTCTTGTCAGCAAAATCTACACCTGACAGCCCAAGGTGACTAAATCATTACGTTTCATGAAGCTAGGTAGCCAGTAAGAGATGGAAATCCTTATTAGTGCCCCGAGAGCAACATGGGCACAGCTTTCTCCTGGGCTTCAAAGGACCTACACTCCATGATACCGCCTTGCTCAAAGTCTCTCAGGAAAGGCTTTAATTTAGTCCTTTTAAATGGGAATTACATATTTCAGAACAAATCTTTAAGAGGGTTCAAGCTGCTACAGAGACTGAGAGCAACATCAAGCAGAAAAGCAAGATCTACAGGATTTGGAAGGGAAGAAATCCTGACATAGTGACTGTAGGGAACAGGGGAATGCCAATAGCAAGAACAGAAGGACCAAGAAAACAATAGCAAAACCAAAACTATAGAAATTAACCAAGATAGAGGCACTCAAATTATCACAGGCAAATGCACAGCAGAGTAAGTAATGCTAGGGTGACAGTTCACTCTGCATATTTACATTTGTCTTCACTCTGTATTAACAGAGCTCTATGAAATACAGGAGTAAACTTCTGGGAGGCTTAAATGGATTTATCCATCAAGCTAAAACAAACAAAACAGTCCTATCTGAGGAAGAGCAATAGATAAGCCTAGTTACAGGGAATGTTTAAACTTCTTGTTATATAAAAAAAATTAATAGTTTCCATCCCTTCTTCCTTGTTAATTTTGTGCATGTAAGAGTATTGCCACCTCTCTAGCCAATTTCCTACTGCATTGCAGTTCCTGTGCTGTGGGGCTTGGTGTCCTAACAGCAGGAGAAAAGAAACAGTTGACAGATGGAAACAACAAGGACTGGGGAGAAACATTTCAGAAGGGTATTTCTGATCATTCAAGCTGTTCCTTCTATTCCAAGCACTTTCTTTGTTCTCATGCTTCTGGGAATTTTTAGCTGAAGCAGAGGCTGGAGAGAGGAGGGTTTCAAGAAGGCAAAGACCAGCCTTGCAGCAAAAATACAGAGTTTCTGCTTTGAAACACACAGGAGTGCTCAATGTCAAAGCACCAGACTACATGGACATGTCCCAGATACTACCCCATCACATTATTTATTACCAACATTCCAAAAAGTTTATTGCAACTTCCCCACTTCCACCATTACCTCTGCCTTCCATGCTTTCAAAAAGGGCTAGTGGAAAAAATTAACAATGCTCAAAATATTCCTGGTCCAGACAAGATACAGGAGAGCCTGAACTCAGGCAATCTGTACTTGATATTTTTGATTGTAACAAGCTGACAATTACCTGAAATTTTAGATGATCCACTAAGCAAAACCACAAGAGTCAACCGTTTTTATTTCATTCATTAATACAATGAATTATTCGCATGAGAAAGTTGAAGAATAGGGTGAGAAAAAAAGATACAAGCAGAGTCAAGAGAATCATCACCTGGCCACAGGTAAAAACCTCTTTTTTACTTCTGTGAATAGATTTTTTTCAGCACTGACCACTTACAACGTGCCCAGTCTCCACTAGACAGAAGGAACGTATCCATTTTTTAAAATGGTGCTTAGGAGTGTGAAGAAAAACATATTAGTGGGCAAGTCCTACATGGCATTGATGGGAACTTTACATTCAGACATCCGGACGAGCTCCAAGCACACAGTGTATAGCCAGATTGCATTTCTCCTGCCCACATATTAAATAGGTCAATTAAAACAGTAAGATTTGGAGGCAGCGCCTCCTGCAGGTTTTAAGGACACAGAGAAAGAAATCTGGGTTCAAACCTGTTTAACAGTGGCAAAATTATTTACTAAGAAAATTCCATTTCTTCATAGCAATTCTCATGCACGTTGCTTGAGCTGCTCACCCTGCACTCCTCTGAATCCCAGTAATGTGCAGGCAGGCTTCACAGACTTTGTGCAGCCACTTTGCCTTCTTAACGCATTTGAAATCTCCAGTTGTTAAAAGACCTTTGACATCTTTCACAATTGCTTTCTTGCATCCCCCTTTTTGGGGGAGTGGAGGGAAAATTTATTTTTAAGACACATAGTTATCTACCCACCACTGTCCCAGAGGTCACCTAATAATTCCATTTCAACACAATACATTTTGCATACTGGTGTAATCTGATAGTTTTTCCATGTGTTTTAAAGATGTTTTAAGGTCTGTCTCAAAAGCTCTAAAAGTAAAGAAATACAATAAGTTCATATTTGCCCAAGCAGAGAATAAGAATATATGATGTTACTTTCTCCTTCAAATGAAACTCTGGAAATTAATGTTACAGCCCACCAAAACATTAATGACAAAACTTTATTCACTAAATAAAATGTTATTTAATGTTGTTTTGAGTTTAGTTAGGGTAGGTATCCAGGGTCTGAAGTGAAATCACAAAGAAACACCCCACCTCCCCCTCAAAAAAAAGTGAGACCTTGGGAATCTGAAAATGGATGTTTCAATAACACTCTACTTCACAGACAGTGAAAGGTTCGTTCGCATTCCAAGGGGGAATTTCAAAACCTTAAAGGCTGTTGCAAGGCAGAATTTCTTGTTCCTCAGCCAGCTCTTGTTAGCATAGTCATAATAATCATAATCAGAGATATATGTATTGTCTTTAATCCACATAGAACTTAAAGCAGTCTGCAAGTGATTGATCATAAAACACATGTACAAAATGATCACACTCACACTCCTTATTAAGCAAAAGGGGTTAGTCTGCACTGAACACAGCAGCTGTTGAAGGAAGCACAGAGTTATGCTTTAAGACAGTGCAAGGAAAATACAGCAACTAATTGAACAGCAAAAAGGATTTAAGGAGGCAACTTACAATTATTATAACTGAATTTAGCTGGAAGATGAACACAAACAAGCAAGCAGGCTTGACTGAGAGGATGTATAACTCTGCTCTCAAAAAAGATTCCTTCCAGCTGCACTTGCCCCTGTAACCTCAGCTGTAGCCCTTATGCTAAGTACCATGTGCCTGGTTTCACCTGATGCAGCAAAACCCAAGTCAGAGAGGTTTGTGCATACAGTTCCAGTTCCTTACCATGCCTGGAGAAGCTACCACTTCACCACAAACAGGTTCCACAAGACCACCAAAATGGAAGCAGAATGTCACAGTAGCTGTTTCCACATCTCTCATTTATGTGATACTGGATTTTTTAAAAAAATATTGTAAATACCAATCTACGCAGTTATTTACACAAAAAGCGGGGCATAGTTATCACATCTGTAAAGTCAAACAGCGGAGAAGATGAAGCCAGTTGATGTGATTCCAAATAGGCAGAAAAGACATTTATCGTTCACACAGCTTTAGAGGATCCGCATGCCAAATCTCATATCATTCAAGGCTTAAATTCATGGAATACTCCTGTGAAAGAGTATTACACTTTGAAGGTTATTGTGTCAAAAAGCAAAGCAGAAAGAGCTCTGATGAGGAAGAAATTTCCAAGAACTCACTGAGATGAGCTTCAGCTGAACACCCAACTTCCGAAGCAGAGCTTCAGCTTGGAGAAAAACTAGTTAACTGTGAAAAGCAAGGACAAGAAACTTCAAGTATTGCGTAGGAGAAACACAGTACTTACAAAAGTGGCAAAGTGCTGCAAATAAAATTGATAGGAACTTTGCATTGTCGTGAGAAAGATTATGGTTTTGGGATGTCATTATCACTGCAGCAAATACCTGTGCACTGAAGGCAAAAGGGACAAAAATAATAGTGTAAAAGACTGCAGGATTGGAGAATGAGATGCTGTATCATCTGAATCTGTTTGAATTTATCAGAAATAGAACTTTTTTTAGAAAAAAATGATTGATACCTGGAATCTTCTCACATCAGGTTTAGTTGCCTTTATGAAGTCACATGTAAAAGCTACTAAAAAGCCTAATCATGTTTACATTCTAGCCTCTTTTTGTTGCTATACGAGAATAAAGGTATTCTGGCACAGCAAAGAAAGAGGCTAGAATTTAAAGAATAAATCAATAAATCTAAACTAGTTAGATTTGACCATCTCCTCAATGTCCTCAACTGAAGAGGAATTTTACTGGAGATTTAAAAGCTTCTGAAATTGTGCAATGAGCCAGAGTCACTACAGAGTGAAAAAGCCACTCTTGCTCCTTTAACCGAGGCTGGCGGGTGTATCATGGCAGGAACTGAGGCCTGAACCATGAGTTCAGAGATGTGTCTGCTGTATCCCTTGTCATGCACAGTCTGGATACAAAGGTAAGTCAGTTGTCATGTTTTTGTTACAGCCTATTTTGTTCAAACCTAGCCAGCAAAGTATGCTTGGTCTCACTCTAACCCCACGCTAGAAATAGTCACACATCTGAAATGGAGCAAAAAAGAAACAGTTTAAGCTGTGTACTGATAGCACTGGTAATGTCTGAACCCAAGCACATTCAGCAGACATTGACCACAATAAACTATATTGAAAGATTTAGAAATGGCAAAGAAACTTCTGACAAAACCATGTCTGCTTTAGTTAATAGTTTCGTATCATATCTGCTGAGAAATTTCCAAAGAAAGGCTCCCAGGTGAGAATAGCAAATGGCCTTAAGAGTTCTTAGTGCAGCTCAGAGGAAGGGGGGAAATGGAAAGTAGACCCTGAGCACAATTAAAAATGCTGTTGTTTGGGGTTTTTTTAACAAAAGGCCTCTTGGAGAAAGGAGCACAAACGAACATGGCTATCTTCATAAAATGACACTCTATTCCTCCTACACTGTATTCTCACAGGAGGCTGGGAATTTCCCAACAGCATTGTGGAAGCTGCCTAGTGTTTACCACTAGGCCCTTCAAAAGTCTTTGCTAATGAAATCCCCAAGGAAAAAAATTGTAAGATTGGGTTTGGGTAGGCAGAGAAATCAAGTTCTGAATGGATACTTCAGTGCTGCGTTACCAGATCTCCTTGACTACAGTTCTGCTCATCATATATCCTGTAACCTATACCAAATTCTTTGCAAAGATCTGGTAGCAAACGCAAGCTTGTATTGCTAAGGAGCTGAAGACTGCTGGACTCTTACGTAAGCCAATTAGTGATGGAGCTGGACTTAATGCTGCATAATCATTTTCTCTTGCTTTGTCTTCTAAAGCACGGTATCTTGTCTGCTTACACCTGAAAAAAAGGTCTTTTCTCTGCATGCTTTCTGTAACTCCTGTGGCACTGCTTTCCCACACACTTGTCTACAAAAAGAGTGGGATTTCTCTATTAGACGAGAAAGTTGGGGGTCTCCAGCTGGCCCCACAGGCCAGCTCAAACACTTCCTCCATTGGTCTTCCATGGACCAACAGTACTACCAGTAAACACTCGGGATCCAACGGCACATGGACTTGAGGCTTCACAGTTTTGGGGGCTCAGCTCCTGAACATGACAAAGCTAAGACAGCACTTAAAAGGTCTGACCACTGGAAAGTCTATTCAAGTCTTATTAATTTTTCCTACAACTTGTAGGAATGCATGAATGAGTTTCTACTCATTTTTCCCACAGAAAGACAAGAAACCTAGGCACTACTAAAACTCCCTCCAAATAATTTCTAAGGATCATTTGTTTTCCTTTTTCAACTAATGGATATTAGACAAAGCTATATGGTGAATCTTGAGGCCAGAAGAAACTTGCCCCTTCCACTCAAGAATGGGCATCAAAACAAGCCCCCTTTCCTTTTCCTCATCTATAGACAGCTTGTACCCAACTTCAAATCCCCACTGACTCAGGAGGAAGCTTGAGCTTCAAGTATAGAAAGAAAATAAAACAGGAAACCCACTATTAAAGAGGTCCTGTTATACAAATCCTCAGGATGAACTGTATGACAGACGGACCACATCCCTTTCTAGATGTGCACAAGCATGGCTTCCTAACTGGGCTATGTGGGGCTTTGTGGTTTAAGTTGTCATTGCTTATACAAAAGAGCGGGTAGAATTTAATTTCTTTTCCTGTACCAACTATTCCGCATTTAGCTGCTGCACAAGAGATTAGGTGTTTGCTCCTACCAGCAGAGGTATGTGGAGGAGGTACAGGGCCATTAGCCAAGGCCATGACCAACTACAATGAGATACTGATCCTAATTGTCCATCCTGTAGGAACAGAGATGGGTAAGTGAAGCCTTTTATTCATGCACATGAGCAATTTTACTGTTGACTGTCTCAATGTCTCACACCAATGTCTAGCCAAGCCTACAAAACACCACAGTATGTTTTAACCCACAGTAATTGATATGATGGCTAATTAGAGAAATGCAAGTTTAATGTGCAAATAATACATCATTAAATCAAAACTCTGGAGGTCAAGAATGATCAGAATTGACTGTTTCCATTCACCATATCACATTACTTGTTTGAGCTCCAGCTCAGCAGAAGAGAGTGACTTAATACTTTACCTAGCTCTAGAGAGAATAACCTTCAATCAGGTAAGTGACTTCTTCACACAGTCACTGAAAAATACTACAACAGCCCACCTATAGTACAACCCACCTATAGCAAATTGTGTAGTTTAGTGAACTTCAGAGGGGAACCTGTGTTGTGATTAAACTTTCATTTTAAGAATACAAAAGAGGAAAGCTCTACCAAACTCCAGACACTCCTGCAGGCATTTGGAAGAGATTAGAGTCCTCAGATGACACTGTGAGGCTAAAAGTCAGAAACAGAGGAAGAGAAATGGATACGCAGGACAAATAAGCAGGACACTTATCAAGGTAGAGCGGCAGAAAACTTTTAGAAGATGGTGGCAACCCTGAACTCCTTGGGAGATCAATAAGAGAGACATAAGGAAAATGGCATACAGTTAAGCAGCAAGAGAAGGTGTGAGATGAGATACTCGAGTTACAGATTCTGTGCTTATTGTGTTACTCCCATCAGCCAAAGGAAGTCCTGCTAAGAAATGCCAGACACACAAGGGAAGCTAAAAATCTTTTAACATGGCAGTAGGGACTGGATGTCTGCCAGTATTTCTTCTTAATCCAAGGGGGTTTGGGGTTTCAAGCTCCTCCACCCCCACCCACCCCCCTTTTTTCCTTGCCTCTGAAATAGGAACAGATTTCTAGAGGTCAGTGAAAAGTTTAACATATTCAGGAATACCTGACCTTCACCTTTAGTATTTGCAGTTACACACCCACCCCTGGCTCACTGAGAGCTGGCTCCAGAGCTCTGTCTCCCTTACAGCGCACGCTCCCAGCTCCTGTCCCTCAGGTGTGAGCTTCTGGCACTGGGAAGCCAGCAATGGCAGTCAGCCCCCAGGCAAAAATGGGACATGAAGGCCTTCACCTATAATTCATACACATGCTGCCACAATGATGCTTCTGACTTTACATTTACTTGTTTTCAGATTAGTTTTTCCAGTTTTGCTACTTAATGTGGAGTGAGGGCGGCTGTGGGTTTGACTGTTATGTCATTCAAGATTTTGTGGATGAGATTTTTCCAAAGAAACTAGACTCTCCTACACACACATGCTCAAAATATAGCAAAAAAAAAAAAGCCACAGTAATTTTGATTTCAAGTGCCTTCAGACTTTTTTTTTTTTTTTTTTTACATAGGGTGGATGATGAATTCTTAAGTTTTGTTTGGACAAGATTCCTATCCTTGCAATAAATAATAAAGAACTATGCACTAGACTTTAAGTGGTCTTCCTTGTGGAAATGTTAACACCTAGACAGTTTCACCCTGATCATCTAGATTTCTTTCTGTTTTCCAACGTACCAGCATGTTGTGAAAATTACACAGGAATCTGCCTTCTTGCCAGTAGCTGAATGAATCATAATCACCCTCAACAAATAAAGAAGGCTAGCTTTAGGTGCATAAACACAAACTTGCAGTGAATTAATTTACTTGCACATTACACAAGATTAAACAACAAACAGAAGAGAATACATGGAAGTGACAATGAGTCTTTAAAAGCTTAAAAAGGATTTGGGCCAAGTTCTGTATTGCAGTTGGAAACAACACCGATTCTCATGTGAACATCTTATTTATTTTGCAAAAAACGTCCTTATTTTGACTTGCTATTACTCGAGAACTTCTTATTATGATTTCTTTTTAAACTAGAAACAATTAAGTGATAATTTTTTTTTACAATGGTGTGGAAGATTTAGCTAACTGTTCTGTATCTGGTCTCTCTTTGGCTGGATAAATAGTTTTCTATCTCTACAGGATTTTTTTTTTCTTCCTTATAAAAAGACCTCTCCCCCGTCGAAACAGGGAAATGTAGTTAGTCTCCTGCAAGGCTACATATTTCAAGGGTTTTTTTGAAGTTATACATTTTTATAAAAATGTATTAGAATCATGAACCTATTATCAGACTCTTTCCACCCCCTACCCCCACCTGGAGATAAAAGTCAAGTGTCACGGAACAAAGACTGTATATGCAAGGTTTCATTAATGGTTTTCCATTCTAACTAGATTAGAACAGATGAAAGTCTCGATCCTCAGATGAAGCAATTAGGAGAACCTAGGTGAATCACAGCTGATCCCTAGCTTGAAGGTTCAGTTAAACAATTGCATTATACAAATTCCCCGATTATTGATCTACCCAAGGTATAGATCAGTGTTCTGGATTATTTATCAGTAAAAGCAGAAGCACAGGAGAAAATCACCCATTTCTGTCCAAGCTAAGGAAAAAAAAAAAGGTTGCTGCCAAAACCACTGCCAAGTCAATGCAGGATGGTTGGTAGTTCTTTAAAACATTATTGGATATAACATGAGTTCAGATAGAGGTAGAAGAGGGAAAAAATTCCAAAGATTGAATAGCAAGCATCTTTTTTTACAGAGTTAGTTTGTCTTGTGTATGTATATAGGCTTTTCCCCTGTCAGTCTTCTACTACCTCCCTGTTGCTCCTCACATTATCTGCTTGGAACTATGTTCAAAAGGCTTTGACCTGTCAAATTTAATAAAGCTTTTGTATTGTTGCTACTTATACTATATACAAGCATGATACGTCAGCTACAAGGAAAAACATGTCTTGTCTTTGCACAGAATAAGTTTTTTATACAACCTAACATCTTAGTGATTCAGAGACAGGGCATGGGTTGTCCAAATAATGAGGGGCCAAGCCCCTAATTTCATGTCACTGTTACACATTAGCTGATAGAAGCTGTAGCACTGTGTCTTACGTCGGTGGCTTACTGATATGAATCCCACAAAGCTAAACCGATTTATAAGCTGACAATCTTGGTCTACATTATTTTTTCCTTCACATGAATACTAAAGTATAGAAGCATGACATGCTTAACTTGCAGAGTACTGGTACGGAATTATATCCTTGCCTGCTTCATATTAAATAGCAAGGGACTGGTCTTTCATTGCAGCCTTAACCACAATACCACATGACAAAGATGTGGAATGTTTACAGCAAGTGCTTGCTGGTGTCTTAATCTAACATAGCACCAAGGAGATGCAGTGTTCTAACTACCCTGTGTTAGTAAACAAGTTAACTAAAAATACTAAAGAGCAATGAATGGCCTAGCCAAAGCAAGCAAAAGGAGCATCATGGTCTGAGTGGGCATAAGGAACCTAAGTACTGCATCTGCAGAAGATCTGCCCTGTGGCTCTTACAGGGATGACAGATTCACACAGAGTGCCTCAGAAGCCTAACTCTCCTTAGTCAATGGGGAGAGATGAGCAGCTGTGCAGGGTGATGCAGCCCTGAGTCACACTCTGAGGCTGCTTGCTCTCTCCATTAACTACATCTGGGACCCTAGGAATCTCGGCTCAAAACTTTAGCACCTCCTGTAAGCCAACAGGGAGTTCTTCCCTGTAGGCAGAGACACTCAAATTAACTTGTTCAGAGCCAGCTCAGACAGTTTCACTGCAGTTCTGTTGGCTTAGAGCTCTGTCCTGGGTAATTTACTTTGCATTAGGCAGATGCCAAAGATATCCAAGAAACAAAACCACAAGATTTTTAACTCTTTCAATCTTTTTGCCAAGGAACCATGGATGTAGAAATATCCAGCTCTGCACAGAGCAATGTAGACAAACATAACCATTAACAGATACCTTATCTGTTAGCACAGATCCCTTGCCGCAGGTACCAGGTAGGGTGAGCAGTACTGTACAACAGAGCACCTGCAGCAGTGGGACACAGTCCTGAAACCCTCAGCTACTTCCTGTCCAAAGCAAATTATAGATGTGGTCGAAAAGGCTCCAGATAGTTTTATTAACCATGATAGCTCCCCCCCCCCCCCAATATATTAAAACATCTTCTGTGCTTACAGAAAGGAGCTTTGAACTCCTAAGCCAGCTACTAGACATACTCAGGGAGTAGTGTCATACAGACTTCTGCAGCACCTGATTCTCAGCACAGTTTTCTGTCCAACACTCATCCCAGGATGACTGACCAGTTTAAATGCAGCCAAGATGCAAGGTCCCACATACAGCAATGTGGAAAAGGGTACTTGTCACCTGGTATGAAGCAGCGTTCTCTGTATAAACACGGTAGGATAATGGAGATGGAACATTGGGGAGGGGAAGAGAAAGCTGCAGCTTGCGGTTAAGTCTTTGTAAATCACTGCTTCACGCTGAGAGAATAACTGAATGGATTATAACATGCCAATGTTTTGTCATAAGTGATGAAAGTAGCATAATATCAGAGCTCTGTGGCAAGGACACAGTCCTATTTCTCTGAAATGCCTGTGCCGTCTCTTCCCCCACTCCTCCCTTCTGATGTTCTTTTCAATGCATGCAACAAACCAGAGAGACCCGCATGGAGAGCCTGCTCACTACACAGACCGTTTATCTCAAAGCCTGGCTATCTTCTGCACAGAACAATATCAGAGCCCCACAGAAATCCCTGCAGCAGCTGTGGAAGAGTATCTAGAGGCATCAGCACAGGAAGGTGAACTGAGGTTGTATAGGCCTAGTTATAAGAAGTGAGAGTATTCAGAAATTCTTGATAGTATTCTAGAAATAACTGCCAATATTTAATAATAAAATCACTTAACTTTCATCCTACTTTCTGCCACTAAAACCACACTTTTCAGATGAAGGAAATAGTGTTTTTCCATTTTATTGTGGGGAAACTGAGAAATAAAACAGTAAAAAGATTTGTCCATAGTAATCTAAAAGACCCATGACAGAGCTGGGCATCATCCTGAATCCTACCTTGCCCTTTGGACATCAAGTCTAGACTGTGCACTCCAAGAACACTCCGAGTCTCTGGGTGTTAGCGTTCGGTCCGCTGCACCCTGACTCCATGTCGGTGCAAGACCTACTGTACAGCCCAGTCACCCCACAGCATCCTCATTGCCACCAGGGAAGGAGGTATGCAGTTCCATGGGAGCTGCAGGGCAACCATGGGGTGAAGACCTCCGACAGAATGCATCCCAAGCAAGCAAATATTGTCAACAACTGTCAACATTAAAAACAGAAGAAAGCAACAAAATCCTTACTTGGGGGTGGGGTGGGGGTGGGGGGGTGGGAAAGTGAGTGACATTTTCACCACACATTGACAGCCAAGTCCTGCTGGTCACCCAGGTAAAAATATTACCATTGGGTACAGGAAGGCAGAAATATACTTTATTATTAGCAGTTGCTGAGAGGCAGCTGTGTAAACTTTCTCCTGATTACTGATGGTGGGTTGAGCAACAGTATGATTTACAACATTCAAATTTCCTTTTGGTTGTTCGCTCCATTATATATACACATCACAGAACACCGCAGAAAAATTCTGGCTTGCCTTCTATTTAAACTATTAGTATAATACTTTGACTCATACATCTTTCACACTATAAATGTTTTGCTAATATGATACAATGTTCAAGATGAGGATAAATTGTGACGGTAAGAAGGATTTGCATTCCACTTCCAGAACCACCCTCTGAGTACCCAGATACTTTTGTTGTGTCATAGGTCAATATTCTTAGAAAAACTAATTTAATAAATGCAAATCTATTACTAAAAGCAGGCAAAATGTAGTAGTAGAATGTTCACGTTCACCTTCTCCTTAGTTTTTTCATTGCATCAGGGACAGAATAAAGGATACAGAATAGAGGATTAAGGCTATGATTACTTTTCTGCTGCTCTGCACACCAATTCATTTCACACATTGGGACACTGGGACTTTGAACATCCATGGAATAGTAATCATCAGCTGATCATCAGTGATTTAAGCACAAAATTGAAGCAGTCACAAACAGCTGAAAAGCTCAAGCTACTATTATTCAAAGCTCAGTCTTTGTTCTGATCTGAACCGAAAAAGACAGCTGGTGCTGGGACCAATACAGAATAGTTTGGCCTAGAACAGTGCTGGAAGCAGGAGCTGGCTTGCTAACAGAACTTGTTTTTCCACAGAAAAAATAAATTTTAGAAAAATTTCCAAAGCTTCTGCATGCATTGCTAGAATAGCTGGGTTACTTTAAACATTTCTATTAGTAACAAACTGCTTCATTACCTTTAGAAACCAAGATGCTTTCTAAAGTATTTGACAACCATATATATACATGAAAGAGAAAAAAAAACAAACCTCCATACTTAGCTATCTACTATCCAAACACAAACTTAATTTCCCTCCCTGAGTAGTATCATTTTTCTGCAAGATAGTAAAACACTGGTGGCTGGTCACAAGTTGGGATCTTGGTAACTGCAGAAGTCAGCATTAAATCATCTGAAAGCAGCTTAACTGACCCAGGTTCAACACATTCATTAAAGATTTATATAAAACCATCTGCATTCAAAATGTGAGCCAAAGGCTCAATTAAACTGGATAAAACCAAAATGTAAGTTTACTGAAAGTTATTGCAGAAAAGCAATTTGACTGGTTGCTTATACAGGGTGAACGTGGCTCTGTTCTGACACAGGGCAGCTATGCTGACCTAGAAGAGGAGTACCTGCACTATTTACAGCCTGCAGAAAAATCAGAAGAACCTGGCTTTGTCTTTTTTTTTTAGGCATCTTTGATTAATTTTAGGAATATCTATATTCATACAAAATTACTACATCAATTTATTACAAAAATATTCACACACATAGTTTTGCTTAAACAATATGTTGGATACTTAAAGAAGTCTGCAATGGTTTTAGGTCTTCAGAAGAAATGAGTGGTGTGCTTCCAGTTGTGTTATGCTTCCAAGCCACTGTAGGCTAGCAAACCATGTCCTGCGAATTCCACAGCCCATAGTGTATATCCTGAATTAGCATTTTCCAAATAATCAGGGTCTTTATTGGAAAGCTATAGTCCTGTAACAAGCTGACCTTACCTGTATGAGACATTTTGAGAGAACTTTGCACCCAACAGATGAGCTCAAATTATGCTTTCAACCACAGACTGAAAAGGAGCCTTTTCTTTAAGTAGGAGAAGTAAAATCAATCCTGTCCCTGAAAATTCTCCAGTAATGTTTGGGTACCTTCTACCCCCTGGAAAATATTTAATCTGTGTTTAAAGAGTGCAGAGCACAGAATTTTGGAAGAGCTTCTTTAAGCAGGCACACGTCCAGACACAACAAACATTCACAGATCTAGGTGAAGAGAAACCCCATCGTGTTGTGACCCTATGCTCTTCTTGCCCCATGTTCTTTCACTCCCACAGCTTCACATTCACAGCTTTATCCTTCACCTTTACATAGGTTGTTTACCCGCAGGTTTTGTCATCAGTATGGCTCATGGCATGTTGTCTTCGTAATCAAGGTCTAAAGATACCCAGCAATCATATACTCAACTTGGTGACTTTCAGGCTCAGATCAAGCTGAGTCAGCTTCGTTGCAGTCCATGCTGCAAATCCTGAGTCTCTTAGGAAATCAGAGTACTGGTTTTAGTGCGGAAAATAAGCTCTTTAAATGATGTTCTATGTGACCGCTACATTGGGAAAAAAAGTCAGTTTTAGCTCTCTTGGCATACAATATTCTAAGTGGATGAGCCTCCAATTAAAGAAAGATGTTAATCATTCATTCTCAATCTAAACATGCTTGGACTTTAGGTAACTGACTGGAAACTAATGTCTCAGATTTATTTCCAATTAAAGTAAGGCTAATTAAATCCCACAGTTCCCTGTGTTCGTTCTTTCCAGATCTACGTAAAGCGTGGCAAACAGCTACTTTAAACAATTCCAAGTAGCTGTAGTATGTTTGCGATTGTCTACTGCAGCTCAGAACCATAAAAGGTATAACGCAAGTGTTTTTTCCTTTTTACAGTTGACAGGTTTTTTCTGACTCCATTTGGGACATGTTAAATAAAGGGATTGCATCTTGCTGTTGCTACTGCTTATTTTCAGACACGTCCCTGATCACACCTCAATTAACTAGCATTCCTTTTCTGCCTCCACACAGCATAAACAACACTGCAGGCCTAACAGGAGGGATACAGAGGAGTACAACAGCGTTAAGCAACAAGCTATTTTAAATGTGTGAAGGGATAAAGTCTTACGTGCTAGAGAAGTCTTGTCTCAATAGGCTGCTAGTTAGTGGGAGAATGATACCTTCTTGCACCTCTAGAAGATGCACTGAGCAGTCTTACAGCCACCCATTAACTGCATCGCTGTTGAAACACACATATTTCTGAATGGCAGAACCTGTGCAGTCACAGACCAACTCACCCCAGTTCCAGCCTGTGTGGCGATTCCATACTCCTCAGATGCAGACCATGCCTCTTGCAGGAACATCTCTATTGCAAGCTCAACTTCAGGATCTCTCTTCACAGGAGCTTATCAAGTTGCATTACCTCCTCTGCTTCTGTCATTCTTATTGCGGGCAAAGAGTTTCTCTCCGAATTGCAACTTGTTTAAGTGATACGTTTTTTCCTCTTCAGTTCTATTCAGAGAGAGATTCTTCCCAGGTGAGGCTGTGCATGGAGCTCATCCATCAACTTCAGCTGCTTCGAAAGAGATGCCAAAGCTCACCGAATCACCTTTAACTCGCTGCCTCACCTTAAGGCAAAAAGATCAGCTATAGCTTAACCGAATTCTAGGTAGGCAGCTGACATGGACTGGAAAAGACCCTGTGCAAATCCTGTAGGAGCAGGGTGTTTCAAAAGCATTAAGCTGTTAATCCGATAAAGTGGAAGGGGCTACTCTAGTTACACATGCAATCAAACATGTAACTATGCTCATATTAAGGGAACAACAAACTTGCGAAATTAAGGATGTAAATCTGCAAGACAAGCGTCTAGCTGCCATGCCACAATTATAAGCCCAAGATAACGGCTGGCTTCAAACCTACTGCTTTCACAGAGGCACAAGAGAAGGGCTGTATTTATCGCTCTGAATGTTACTCATACACACGCTGATTTATGGTTATACTTCTTCCAGCAGCTTGAGCTATGTTTTGGTCCAGGATAGATAGCCAGAAGAAACGAAGTCAAAATGAACCAAAGCCGAATATAAGCATATGTTCACAAATGTCTGATCAAATTTATGTTTTTAATTAAGATGTGTTTAGTTTTAAGTCTGTTTTACAAGGAAATTTCAAAGCAAATATTAAATTGTTTAATTTATTTTTATTTTCCATGACCTCTGATATTGCTGCACTGCAAAATAAGGTCTCAAAATTCACTATTTCACCACCTAGAAAGCTGAAAGAATTTCATCTCCTTTCCAGGTGCTATATTTAAATATCTATACCCTGCATAATCTTGCAAGAGGCAAAAATAGACATCCTTGTTAAAAGCACCTATAACGATGATATTTACATCTGTTCATTCTTTTTTACTATACAGAGAAAGCAAGGAATAGTAAAGTTGCTTATAAGTACAGCTACATAGAATAAATCATGTTCTGGAGGGATTTTGCAATATGTTGAATCTTGGTTTCATTCTGACTGGAAGTTCTCCAAAGGAATGTTTTTCCATAGGAAAATGCTGATTCATCAAACCAAAGCATTTAGCAACAGTAAGAGGCCAACTACAGTGGAAACCTGTCTTCTACTGGAAACATGCCCAGGCTCCTGCCAGCTTGTCTGAGGCTCTGTGCCACACAGATGGGAAAAAAATCATCCTGAAACTAAAAATCAGAGGTTTGACATGGAGAAGATCACGGAAGGCCCATTAGCTCCTGTTTCCAGTGTTCGACATTTCCAAGGTTTCTCATTCCGACACACTTCACCTGGAGGATTTCTAGGCTAGCAGAGAAGGATTCAGGGTCCCGAGAGGGTAGATGCCTACAGTCCCCAGGGCCAGGAGGTTTCACTGCTGCCTTCCCATTCTTCCCCCATTTGCCAGCCAGGATGACAAGCTCAGGATCTTTGGTTTACAAGAACATCATAAACCCCACAAAGTTCATATGGAGCACAAAACATATTACCACTACTTCTGAAAAAAAAAAAGTTTCTTTAAACTTCCTTTTGCCTCAAAAAATGCTACCAACTCTGTACAGCAACTGTAAAGCACCACCCTGAAATTATTCTTCTATGATACTCCTATTTAGACACTCAGATCCGTTCCCTTTACCATTAAATGCTTAAAGTGCCAGAGAGATCTTCTCCCCAAACCGAAGAATATTTGGTATTTCTGTCGAGTGGGGAAATTTTATTAAATTAATAACATTACTTGAAAGGACCGTTCAAATATATCAAAGTATAAGCATAGGTCAAACTACCACAAAAATCCCCAAACCCATACATTAGGGAGCTGCAGGTGTTTAGTCACCCTGAAACGGGCTCAGGTCTTGAACTTGCTACACATGTTCTGGAAACCCCAGAAGTACAATTACCCTCCTCAACAACCCCATGAACATCAGTGCGCTCACACTAATAAAAGCAAGAATGAGACTTGGCTTAAAAATTTCCTGCTTGAAGCTTGCAGTCTGGGTAACTGTAACTTGTGGAATAAAATTTGCATGGAAGGTCATGACAAGACAGTTCTCAAAAATCTAGCTGACACTATTAATCTAGATACAGACTCTATGGCGAAAGGTTCGCACTGAAGGGTGATGTCTTGCTAATAGAAGCAGTGTCCTTGTTATGGTGATGAGATCTGCCAGCCAGTACTCAGGTGAGAGCCCACCTGCTCTGCAGATCATATAAACAACTTTGCTTTCTACCTCACTAGGTCTTCTGATGCATAAATACGTCCCAAGGTACTAGGCCATCACAGACAGCTATATTCGGTCGTTATTACCTGCTCCACAGGGAAGGAGCGAACAATTCTCAGCATGCCAAGAAATCCAGCTCTATCTTCCCACTTTATTTAATTTGGACAGTTCTATTCAGAGCTGGAGCCAGCAGCAATAGGGGGCTACAGGAGCGCCAAGTGGCTGAGGCTCAACCTAAGCAAGCCAAAGACAGTGCCAGCTTCTTCAAGAGTAGGATTGCTGTTACCAAATCAGTGGCAACTTTAGATATCTATGTAATACAGGCATTCAGGCCAGCTTTTGGAAAGTGGAGTTGACTGCTCACCAAGCCCCAGAACTCAAACCAGCTACCCACTAGCCTTAGTAGGACAGGAGAAGTTTGAACTTTCAAAATAAAAAGAAAGTTAAATTCAAAGACCTACTAAGGACAGGATGCTATTGACTTAAGTAACAGGCATTTCCTACAAAAAATTGCAGTTTCTGGCTTTGTTTTGCTATTAGATCATGTTCTGTCATTCAGGTGCATTAAAAGATGCAATAATGGGGTTTACTGTAATGGAGTTATATGTAGTTAATAATCCACCAGCCTGTATCGGGGAAAGCATCCCACAAATGTGCAACTCTCAGCATACAGTTGAGATGTAGGCTAGGAAGCACTAACAAGTCCGTTATATATATGAAAACTGCCATATGCAGTATCAAACAGCTTATTAGTTGCTTGTCCTAGCAATAGGATCTGCAACTTATTAATACAGTGGCTTAATTCACAGTTCCTCCTTTTCCTTTGTATCTCTTTCTTGAGGTAGGCTTTCATACTTGCCCTTTTCCAGTATTCTGGATCCTTGCCTTCCCCCCAGACCTCAAAGTCATTTTCTTATAGCTATCTCAGAGGGGCTAGACCAAAATATTTTGGAATTCCTAAGACACTGTGAAATTTCAGACCCACAGGATGCCTGTAACAAAGAAAAGCACCACTGCAATGGCATGAATCCCTTCAAGTCAATATTAGGCCCCCTCTATGGCCAAAAGTTTCTTCCAGAAAAGTCTCCTTTTCTCCATCTTAGCCATACAGTTTCCTACTGAAAAGAAACCTTCTCTCTTTCTCTCTACTGACTAGAAAATGAGGGAACCCCTACATTCGTTCAGCTGTAGTTATTCTTTGTGAAACTCATTAATGGAAGCCAAAAGGATAATGGACTTACGGAGATAAGGAACATCTCAAAGATTCAGGGAATCTTATCAGAATTTTGCACAGCCAGATCCATACAGTGAAAACTACAGATTTTAGTTTTCAGAAAACCATGGTACCTTTCATGAGTTACATGCCACTGATCTCTACTAAGAACACACTGAGCACAAAACGCTGGGAGATAAAAGGCACAACAATCTAATAAAATCATAATGTAGGATTTCCACCAGTCTCTTCTAAATTTGTCTTATATCAGAAAGTTTGACCTTAGGAGGATTGCTTCTTGGAACAACTTGTTCTAGAGCACACAGGGGAGAGGATGTTCTGACATTTGTCCTGAAAACATATGAGCCTGGCTTAGTGCAGCTCAAGAAGCAACTCTGGCAGAGCTGCTAATAAACAGTTACTACCATATAATAAAACACAATATCTTTGAGGAAGAATTCACCCGGGGTGGGGAATATACCAAAGGAACATTTAATCTAGCAGAGCTACCCTAGAAAGAGATTTAAAAAAAAAAACTTCTTTTGTTAAAGACACCCTGAAGCCCAAATACACAAATTGAGATACTTAAAGATGCTGCTCTTGATTTGTTTGAATCAAAAAATCCATCCATCAGAAAAGAGAAATGCAACTCCAGTTGCACAGTAACCTCAAGTAAACTAGAAACAAGAAATAAATTGGCTGATAATTAAGGCCAAAGTATTCCACATGACTCACAGACAGTGATCCAGAAGAACATGATTATCATAAAACTTCAATCTTACATGAAGTTCCCACTAATCCTGTAAAGTCCCAAGTGGTAGTATCTCCTTCACGTGTTCAGCTAGGCTGTCCAGGGTGTGATAGAGTGGAGCTCAGTTTTACCAGTTTGCATACCGGCATAGTCAAGAATAGTACAGCAGGCACTTTAATGCATAAGTGAACTTGAAAAGGACGCAGAAACGAGACAGTTTTTATGCACCTGGCTCATAGGCATGTAATTTGAAAATACAGTCTAGTCTATAAGAAAAGAGTTCATTTTCTAAAGAAATGGCAACTTTATAAAAAAAAAGGAACAGACAAAAAAGGCCCTTGCTCAGCAAACAAAACTGTATTATAACCATATACCAGAGGATTCCTTGTGTCTTTGACACTCAGATGGTCCTCCATTTGAGACAGGGAGCTAATTAGGTGTGACTACAACTATCTCTTTATGCATAGATGTAAGGATGTGCCCCATCATGGATACCTACAAAGACAGCAGAAGGCCAAAAAGCCACACTACCTTGCAAATTTATGCAAGATGTCACAGGACCAAGTTCCAGGTTTCTCCAGGTTGCAGCGTATCTCTTTCTGTTTAAGTACAAGATACACTGATGTATTCAGATGTCTCTGTAATCACCTTCCTCTATAATCCTCCTCTATCACCTCTTCTTTTCTTTACAGCTTCATTTGCTTATGCCTGAAGTCTGCTGCGATGGCAATACAGATGTATAACCTTGATTCAGAGTTCCATAGAAACAGGGAAGGCGTGAGAAGTAGGGCTGTGCAAAGCCTCATCTGCGATTTCCACTCAGGTACCCTCTAACCATTGGATTGAGAGATGCCTTTTGGTCCCTCTCTGAACTACACGATAGGTATGCTGTACCTAGCTGGACCTTCACTTTGCCTTGACTTTTTCACATGACCTTGGACCTGTCTTGTCACTAGACTTCTCCGGTGGTCACTGGACTCATGTCTAGACCTGGCTGTTCTCACTGGACCTGCTGGGCCCTCGTTCAGGTGCTAAGGGACTGAGACTTTGTCAGAGAAAGTGATTGCTACCTGTTGGCCTCTTCCCTTGCCAGGCACCCAGCTCCCTGACACACACAATGTTTCACCATGGCCATTCCAAGCATCTGCTGAACTGCATCTTTGTACTAGCTCATATGAACAGCCTAGATGGATCTGTATAACATCTGCTGGATCAATATTTTACATGAACTGCTAAGACTGTCAATGCTGTGGTTGCCTCATCTTGGGAAAACTAGAGAGTTGGACTGATATTCATCTTGTGATGGAAAGTTCTTTGGATGACTTTGTGGGGGGTGGTTTCCATCCCTTTGTGGAGCCATGGTTTATTTTGTTTCTTGTTTTGTTTCTTGATAGTTTGCCAGCGTCCTCTGGGATAGATTATTCCTCAGCATTTTCTGAATCTCTGTCAGTACAGTCCAATGCTTCCTCCTCCCAGCTCTCATACATGCAATGACTCAGCCCTGGCTCTCACTTTCCCTTTGTTGAACTTTGTGACAATTTTTTCAGCTGCATTGCTATGTGGCTGAAAGAAGTATGTATACACTGTGCCAAAAAGGAATTTCAAACAACAGAAAGAAAAAGCAAGAAAGCTATTTGTTTGCTTTGTATTAGATCTCAGTGTTTTATGTCTCAAAACAATATGCATGGGGATGCTTGCATTTATCTACCCAGGACTGGGTGTGACAAATAAGATGCTCAACAGTTGCTAAATCTGGAGAAAGTTTTAGCTGAGAAGATTTGAATAATGCTTTCTTGATTCATAGGCCTCATACCACATTATCATCAGAGGTCATTAACAAGGCACATTTGAGACTTGAAAGAATTAAGTGATGGAACGAGCTGCAAAGATAGAGTTGGGGACATACAAAGTGGATTAAGACACAAGCCTCTTTGAATTACAGGCTTTAAAAGGGTTGCAAGCAAAATAAGCCATTATTGTTACCAACTAGAACTTCATAGAGAAAGACCACAAGGAGCTGGTGATGTCCCCAATCAAAAGAAAAGGACAGTATAACTAGGGGATTGGGGAGACACTCCAAGGTAGTTTTTCAGCTTGCCCTTAAATTGATTAAAGTGGATAATAAAGTCCTTGCTTAGATAAACTTGATCCTCTTTTCACAATTCCAATTAAAAACATACAAGGAAGGAAAACCCTAACTAATATGTAATGATGCATAATACCTTGAAGGGCAGAGAAAGCAATACAAGTATTGTGATAAGACAAATCCTTAATTCCTCCCCCCAACTCAAATCAATAAAAACCTCATGACTTCAAAAAAAAAAAAAACCCTCTGTACTGCACCAGTGTTTTCTAACTTATGAAATAATTAATTCCTCTGTGAAAGGGGTCTGAGGCACAATTAAACTCCAAGCTGAAGCTTTGACTCAGTCTTACTAAAATAGCCTGAACTTTTTCCAAGTTTCAAAATTTAGGGAAAAACTTATAAAATAGATCGATTTGATAAGCTGTGTATGTATTCTTCCTCCTCTTTCTCAACTAGTTTTGTCAGAGTTGTGCTCTGCTACAATATTTTACTCCAAGTGCTGAGTAGCAAGAACTTATATCGAGCTCTCAGGCAAAGCTCTGGCTCTCTTGATTTTGTGAGAACTCACAAACCCAGAGATCGAGCCTTTGCCTTGGCATAAGAGCTGGAGGGCTTTTGTTTATTTAAGAATTACTAATACCAGTTGCTGCTGGCCAAGGGATACTCAAAAGCCTCCACCTTTGCTGTGCTCTTTTAGACTTAGTTCTTTCGTAAAACTTCACCAGTATTCAGATTCCTAATTCAATGAAGGCTTATTGTATGCAATTCCTCCTACCACCATCTTTTCTAGGTCACAGTCAGGCTTTCACAGACATCTTCCCTGAAAGGGATGTGTTGTTGCCGTGGCCTTTCCTTAGGATATCACTTATATAACAGTGCGATCTCTGCGGTGACGCAAGCCTCTCGCATTCCCGGCCACAGCAGGACAGTGTGTGAAACATGCACCCTCCAGGAAATAAAGGTTCAAGTCATGATAATTCTCCACTTGGGATCTCAATCTGGAGATGGGCCTGAGCTAAAACAGCAGACAGATGCATGTTTTCTCTGAAGATCACGCTCATTTGTGTGTACACAAAGAATTGCTAGGGTTACTACAAGGTTTTTCTTCCACCTCCAAAATAATCTGCTCCCAGCTTAACAGAATCCATTTCTGTGCAATGGTTTAGGCTGCTTAGCCTTGAAAACAAGAACATTATTTCACTGTCAAATTATTTAGGAACCAGTAAATACGGATTCCTTTCCTCCCTTCCAGCATTCAGAAAAATGTTGAAGTAAAAAGTTGACATAAGTGAACAAGGAGGAAAACAGAAGCAACTCCTTCCCATCCTAGAAGCTAGCTAACAGACAACCTCACGTTGTACTTGCTGCAACTAAACGGTATGGTTTCTGTCTCCTTCGTATAAATGTTAACGGTCTCAAGTAGAATGAGAAATAAAAGTTCAAGAAACTGTGATGTTTACACCAAAACACCTTGCTCCTGGTAAAGCATATTGATTGTGATAAACAGAGTAATTTCAATAAACTCGAACATTATATAGCAGCTTTTATTTTCTGATATTTTTTTTAAATGATGATTTATAGCACTCTATGCAGTTACATTATAGCACTATACGCTATGTTTTGATAGAGATCAAAATTAAGGAAGGTAAATGTGTGTTTGTTAAACTATGGATGGGCTCATCCACATTAAGCAGGATTCTCTAAATCTTGTCTGACTAAGAGTTTAATAATATTTGCCTGGGAGCCTCCTAAAATCCTGGGTACCCTACATATAAGCCAAGCAGGCCACCAGCTGACAAACATAAGGCCACAGAAGTCAGATGAGCTGGTAAACTCCACTCTGCCTCATCACCGGGGAGGGGGGAGGAAGGAGAAGGAAGGCAACCATGAATAAAGGAATGTGTTATCTATATAGACTGCACCAAAAAAAAAAAAAAAAAAAGTTTGTTTTGTGACATCAGAGATGCAAAAATGATACTTAACACTCAGTGTGGGAACTTCTTGTCTTCACATGAAGGATTAATTCTGGCTCCCAGCTTACTGGAGCCTTACTTCATTAGGAGCATTTTGGGATATTATTAGCTGCAGTTTTGAGGAAGTTGGTTGATTTGTTTTTTTAAAAAATTCTGATGCATCTTTACAGTTTCTATTAGATAATATGAAGGGGAAACAGAAGAAGAAGAGGGAGATGACAGTAGACTAAGTACAAAATGGTGCTACTTCAAGGAAATTATTTATCTTCATCTGATGGAATAATTATTCCCATTTAGCTTGAAACTAATTTTCCACCTAGTTCTGCATAGAAGAGCTGAAATACATTTTATGTGACTATCCCAGGGCAGATTGACATTGGATTTAGGCACAACAAAAGAGGGAAAGACAATTCTGTTCTACTCAGGCATGAAAAAGTTAGAAAATGAAATCCACTAAAAATCTATAATTCACTACACAAGATGAATAAACCACCAAGTAAAGTAACATGAAGACAGATCTATTCTACTTCTAGGGCAAATCTGGAGCAACTTCAATGACTTTTTTCTGAGGAAAGGGGAGGGTTTTGCAATAGAGCTTTGCATGGTGGGCATTTCTATTCTACTCCACAGATTTCTATAATAAATCAGCGAAGCTGCAACAGGTTTTTTCCAGTACAACGGAGAGCAGAACCTGTCCTGACCGGTTTTCCTATTCTGCGCAATAGCTTTATAGCAATTTTATTTCAGAAGTGACAAACAGCCTGTAAGACTTTCACATAGGCAATGCACAGCTGGTACATAGTTCCATTTAGTAATAGGGCAGCTCAAGTTTTCACGTGTGTATATTTGGATCTGCCATGCTTACACATAGGCATTGAGTTTTGAACATAATTTTTACCACATACAAGCTAGGAGACCCTTCTCAGTGATCCACAAGCTACAGAAATTCAAAGAACATTTGAAAACACAAATTACAGTGTTTCTATTCTGGTTCCGAGAGTGAGTTTTGAAAACTAGGTAGTATAGAGAAACATACAAGTGGCTGGTTTTCCCAAGAGGCAGCATGATGCATCAGAGGAAGCCTTCCTTAGAGGCCTGTATAGACATAAAGTGAGGTATTGACTCCAGCCGATCTAGAGAGGCACCTTCCCACTAAATGCTTGTGACAGATAATAGGAAGGATTGCTTGGTCACAGAAACAACCAAATGCATTTTGCGTGTAGTTGTAAAGCCTCCCTCAAGAGAGGGATCTTTCTCTGGTCTTAAGCTTCCTTCTCATCATCTCTTCTTCCACAGCAAGATTACAGAGCTTCCCACTAGAGGGTTTCACATAAAAATTGGTTCCAAGAACTACAGCCCACCATAAACTTGCCTGTGTTGAACTACTTTGATGACTGACAAAGCCAGGAAAAATGGAATAAATCACTAGGTTGACTTGCCATCCTCTTTTAGTAACAAAGAACTAGAGATTTTACTTCGTTGGGTAGCTAACATGAGAACTGGCAACCAGCTTGCAGTGGCCCTTGAAAATCTCTCTAGATATACTGGGCCCCACTGTGATGGGCATGGTCAGCAGGGAAGACTAGAAACCACAATGAGAAATTCTTCTGGAAAGTTCAAATTACAGCAAATATGGGAGCCCAGGGAACTCTTACTACATTGTCAAAGCTGTAATTTAATGTTCAGACTGAATTCATTGCACTGTGCATTGGGGAGACAATGTGGTCTGGAGGTTACAGAAGAGGGCTGGGAACCACAAGTATCCTCTTGGGATCCTATCCAAAATGAGCTGCTCACTGCGTGACTTCAAGGAAGTCACTTAATCTGATTTCTGTATGCCTTAGTCAATTTAGATATAAAACTGGACAGAAAGCAGAACAAAGCTAAAATTTCCTGGTGCTGCAGTCAGACCTTATCTATGCAGAATAAATAAGTCTTTTTGACATAATTCATTATGGGAGGGAATATCAGAGAAGGGGACCCAGAAACAGATTGGTTTCATAACAAGCAGCAAAACCAGACACAAAGAGTGGTTTCAAATATCAAAGAAATGTATACAAATAGTACAGGAAAAATACAATGTTCACAGCAGCTGAAGAAAGTGGTTTTCTAGAGAGAAACAAAATCTCCTAAGTCTCGTTGGCATCATGTCACCCATTCATTAAAAAGGTGGTGTTGCAGCAATCAGATTTGCTTTGTGGTGCTGAGCTGAGGGTGCACAGTTGGAGTGATTTGATCAACAGTTTGCTGTATCTGCTTGTGAAAGAGAAGCGGAGAACGTCAAAGCTGTAAGTACCATGTGCTGTTCCACTGATGATCTATGGAAATGGACAGAATAGTCTACAGGGTCATACATCTACACAGTACCCAAAGCCACTTTGCAGCTAAGTGAAGTGGATCTCTTTTTACACTACTGCCAGCTTGAATGCCCAGGATTTTCTTACTATAGTTGGAATCAGATTATTAGAGGTCTGGGTTTACCATACTCAGGGCTTCCTGGAAGCTGTCAGGGTTTCAGCTCTGAACTTAGAAGAACATGAAAGACAAGTGGTCTCTCCTCAGGATGGAGGGAGAGCTAGATAATGGTATGATTTTAAAGCAAACAAACAAAGCAACCAACCCTGAATAGTCACAAAGTGGTTACATATTGAAACTTCAAGTCTGGATCCACATCTCAAAATATTCTGAATGTTTGAAGGTTTTTGTACTGGAAAACTACTGATGAGACACACAGAGCCATCACTCCAAATACAAATTGACGAAGCGGAGTCAAGCAAAGGAATTTGGTTCAGATCCATGTTTTGTACAGGAAGCATTCTGAACACAGTATATCAAGAACTCCTCAGATGGAGATTTTAGCCCCTGAAATTTCATTTATGCTATATTCTAGCCTTATTTTCTTTCCCCTGAGTACAGGCTCCTCAGCAGAGTAACACACACCTGCCTGTGAACAGACAACATTTCAGTAAAGCTGTAGTGACTGGCAGGGAGGTGTTCAATTTGGAAGGTGTGCAGGAGCCCAGGCATCATCCAAGGATATTTTACTCAAGTAAAGAATCCTGGACAGAGCTTGAAACAACAAATCTTCAGTTCATCTAGTCCAACATTCTCAGAGCTGCACCAGGATCCAACCAAATTAACTAATTATGCATTGATCCAAAGAAAAGTCTTAGCTAAAGCAAGGTTTTTCCCATCTCAGTTTAACATGTAACATAGTCATCTAAAAAAAAAAGAGTGTATAATGTATTTTAACTGCATTTTTATTATCTCTATGTTAATTTCTTTAAAGCATACTTTTAAATATTTCCTTTAAAAACTGTGTCAAACAAATACGATGGGAAACATTCTGCAATAAGTATGCATTCTCCCTCTGCTCACAAATGGCTTATAAAATTCAACAGTAACATTTTGGCAACCAGAACTATTTACATAGGAGACAGATGACTAGGCATGGGAAAGCAGCCTTTTGTTCACATCAAAGGACCACATACAAATTCTCACATGGTACATTATACTCATTTTTATTTATGGATCAGAAAGATTGAGCAACTTGATAGAAGCAGGAATGGTGAGAAGTATAGTAGGTTGAAATGGGGAGAAAGCTGCATTACTTGCACAGCATAAGGAAAAGTTGTCGTATTGCATCATATAGGAAAGCGTTGGCTCAGAGTTCAACCTGTGAGCACAAAAGCATGGCTTCTGCATGCTCTGCAGCATAAAGAAAGTTGCTTAGTGACATGTCTCACTCCAACTACCTCAAAAATAGGTCCTACTATACCACTAAGGATTTGAGAACAAAGCAAAAGCCACAAAACAAACAAATTAACCTGTAAACCAAGGACCTCCACAAAAAAAATACCAAGTAAACCAAAGAGCCTGGAACAGGAGACTGGCTACAGCTGTCTCCTATGAATACTCGTATCAATTGCTTTTCTCACTACAAAAAATCAGTTCATTCAAGGGACAAAATTGGACCTAGAACCCCACTTCTAAAGGTTTGGAAAGAGGTATCTCAACAGCATATATTATGTTTAAGAATTGAATTCTGCAGCAGCACAGAGCACAACAAGCTAGCAGCTCCAGAACTACTAACCCACACCTCCAAAGTAATTACAGCTTGACTGAAGAATTCAGTCAAGATACCATGAACCTGGTTTTAAATACATGTTGTAGCACACAAGTGCTTTCAGTGATGAATAAAAGGATATATCAATAACATACTACCTGATAATACAAATACTGTACATGGTACTCCTCATTACTACTTTTTTTTTAAGCCACATTTTTTTTTCCTCCCCCCAAACGGTGGTTGTTGTTTTTCAGTAAATTTCGTCCTCCCACCTCCAACAAGAATTGCATCAGTTTCTAAACAGCTAAACAGTTCTTTCATGGCAACAGAATGTAAGAACATATTTGATGTTCACAAGTTGTGAACCACTGAAAGTTACACTGGCAATTAGCGAACAGTAACAGCTCAAATATCTGTAGTATTTTAACATTAAACTATCATCACCACATGTGCATTCATGTACACGTTAGAGTGATGTTTAACTGAGAAACATGCATTAGAGGTCTAACATCCTCAACACTTGCCTTCAGACAGTCCACAGGTTATGCCCAGAATGTCTAAAAGGTTATTCAGATCTTGTAAGGAGGACTGCGGTCCACATGTTCATTCCTCATCCATGGTGGAGCTCTCTACAGTAAAGGCTAGAGTTCATCTTCTCTGGAGTCAGGCATCTGTCAGGGACAGTCAAAGACCACAGAGAAAATTCCCCTAGGAACACAGGATCATCGCAAGGCTCCCTCCTTCCTATTGTGACCACTTTTCTTATTATTTATTTTTTAAAAAAAAAACCACAAATGTGTAGCAATGTGTACTTAATAAGGGACAAACACAACCAAGAGTTCACATCATAAACGTCTCCCTTTAGGAAGGGGAAAACAGACACACTATTGTGTGGCAGATGGCAGTCATATTATTTGACACTACTGGAAAACACTGAGAAATTCCTATATATGGTAGGATAAGCTACAAAGGAAAATGTTACTACCATGCGAAATGAAAGAAGCAGACGCCATGACTTCCTGCAAGACAATCCATTTCTTCCTCCCTAGACTTGGTGTAGACCCACGTGCTCTTTTCTATTGACAAACCAGTACACGTCAAGCCCGGTCTGGGGAAGTGACTGTAAGGGAGGGCAGCTCAGCCTTCCTGCCCGCTGAATTGCCACATCCTCTGTGTTCGTTATTTGCATAGCTGAGAAAGATCCACACCAGGCAAGCACAATCCAAGCCTACTGAACTCCAGACAGGTACACAGTATGCTTGATAACAGCTGTTCTAATTAATGACCACCAGCTCCATGCAAATGCTAAAGCTACACCTTATTTTCTAACTTGTTAGCAATAGATTAAAATTACTAATTTTTTTTTAAAATTGTACTTATTTTACCAACTGTAAACCAGCTTCTCAAAATAAGGTTAAAAATAACCTGTGGCTTTAAATTCCACTTAGATAATACGTCAGTATTTTTTCAGATAGTTTGACCTTTTCTGATCGGGGAAGAGCGACTTGTGGATGGAAGGAGCATTTCCAAAGCTAAACGTGCATTTATAAGTAATTCATACAAATTGTTTACTCACGGAAAAGATGTGTTTACTGTACAGTCAATACTACTTGATCTTAGATAAAAACAGCTTGTAAGAAAGGAGATTAAATGACTCATTAAAAGTTGCAATATGCATCTTTTCTATTCCCAGGGAATAAAAGTTTCTCTTATTTTATGAGTGATACACAAAGTTCGGGACATGCATACTTCTGTCTGTGTTGCTAATTTATTTTAAATTTCTTTTAAATGCAGGCTACTGATCTGGGAAACAAACTTTCTATCTTTACTGTATAGATATAAGTATCTGGAAACAGTCAAACAGTGTCTCAATTTCTGATAAAGAGAACCCTCAAAAGTAGAACTTTTTTCCCGGCATCGATTGCACTAACAAGGTACAACCATTGCTATAGAATCTTTTATCAGATAGAAGATGCTTTATATGCAGGTCACTTATTTGCAGAACAGTTTTGACTGGAAAAACGTTTGGAGAAGGTGAAATGCTAAACTTGCTTTTTTTCACATCAGTGATCTGGAAGTTCAAGGATTAGCTTAGACCATTTTGCCACCTTATAAGGGACCCATGTTCAACTTCTTCAGCTGGCTGAGGGGAATTGAACTTCCAAAGAAGTTTCCTAAACATTACAAAGTATTCTACACCTCTTTTAGCCCTTCCCATAGGAGCCATGTTGCTTTGTATAACATACTTCAAAAACCAAAGAGCTTAATTCTCTTGGTGGTGAAGGATGTACAATGTATGATTTGAGTTCTACTCCTTCAGAAGAGTTGTGAACTGAACTTGAGTAGGTTGGACAAAAAAGGGAATAGCAGCTCCTTTTAAGATCTCCACAGCTATCACAGGGAGACAATTAACTTAGTCCTTACTTCAGAAACGTTTTCATTTGAGATCTTTGATTCAAAAAGAAAAAAATTAATTGTAAATTTGGCAAATAAAAATCAAGATAGTTTAAATCTAATCTGATCTGTATAAGAATTCTTTCCAGCTGTCAGCCTTCAATGACTGTTAACACAAATACAAATGCCCTTTATCTGTTTGAGATTGTCCTGCTACTAGGGCAGTCCAGGAGCATGTTAAAGAAACTTTTCTTAGACCTCAGCAGTTGTTCAACATGAGTAAGTTAGCCTTTCCTCTAGCTTGACAAGAA